>NC_064640.1:690406133-690709164 GCF_023864345.2 Schistocerca serialis cubense | reverse complement strand
TACAGGAATTATGACATGAGTACATACATAAAAGATCGCAATAACTTTTGAAACATCAACTTCACACATTAGCATTAATACAAAACAGAGTAAATAATGTCTAAACATCTTTACAAAGTAAATAACATATTATTAATGCCAATTATATTCGAGGATAACAGTATTCCTCATCATAGTGAATGTAGCTTAATATTAAAAGAAGAAAAAATTCTATGAAACTACACAGAGACAGGAAGAAAACAAGTACTCAAGGGTACACAAACACATAGTGGGATAACACCAATAGGAAAGGACAGGGTTCGTTTTCAGTGTAACATTTGGTACTGCAGTCCAACCCAAAACTTCGTATATCTTTCCTCTTATTTCATCCTTTGTTTCCACCAAAAAAAATTTTATCTAAGCATGCTTTCTGTATTTATATGTTCACACATTTCTTACCTCAACATTTATTTCCAAGAAAATCCTACCTAAACCTGTTTTCTGTACCTTTTTTTTGTATAACTTCTCAGTGCATTTCTTCAAATTCATCGCAACTCATTCTCTTCTATAGTCTACCCCCTCTTAATCTAACTTAAATCTACTGAGCTCAGATGCTAAACTAAGGAACGAGGCGATGCAGCAGCATGTAAAACAATTATTATAAACAGCAATGAAAAAATGGAAAATTGCAAAGCAAGCTACAGTATAAATTAGCAAAAGTCAAATTCAATAACACTATGCCTGGCAAACAGCAGCAACTTATACCTAAACATGACATAGCGCAAGCAGAAAAAATATTACACTAAAATGGCCATGTCTAATACCTATGTCACATCTTAACATTAGAGTGATGCATCACAATTTATTCTACAAAAGAAATTACCAAGTACTTGAAAAGAAAATTATGTGTTACTGTTACTAGTTCCTTCTTATTGTTCTTTCCTTTCCAAGTGCTCCTTTTTCAAAGAATGTGGATCATAAAATAATTATTTAATAGATCTGTTGACAGAAAGTGTTCACATTAGCAAATGCATTTCATTTTATAAAAGCAATGCTGCAACACAGCTGGAAAACAGGTATCAAATGAAATAAGCAATTATGTACAAAGCATAAAAACATCATTCAATAGCTATGTGGCATTTCGTAAGTCAGTAGCTCTCAATTCTCGTAGAAAGACACTTGTCATTATCAGGTTTGCAGATGTAAGAATGTTTCCAAGTTATTATTAGCGTGTCGTATTTGCGATGTTTTCTATAAAGGAATGTCAGAAGCGAGGTTAATGGCCTCTTTTTTTTTTTTTTCTCCACCTAATGGCTTTTTCTCCGGGCGGCTGGCCCAGCTGGGCGCCACAACGCATTACGTGCAGGTGGTCACTTAACTTTCGTACGGAAATATTTACGACAACAGTTTCTGCTACCGTGGCAGTCTCATATAAAAATATTTCACAGGTCAAGAATTAGCGTTGCAAATCTGTAGAAACAAAATCCTATAAATATAAGTGTCCAAAAAAAATATTGGTCAGCATTGTGATACAGTCACACATGATTCACACATGTCATAACTCTTAAAGTACGATTCTTGGTTTCCAACATCCTTTTTCACAAGTCAAGAGTCCCTACCCACTATTCATTACTCCTTACCTTATTACACATATTTATATTCGTCGACACGTCAACCTTGCGACGACACTTCAATATTTCATCATAATAAATACATAGCATAACCAAATTCCTCATATAGCACCAGCTTATTAATCATAAACGTACCTCAGCAGCATAATACACATCGTCGTCGTAAAAAAATAACATCATAACACCTCAGACAAATCTCAAAATCGTCGTAGCTTCCTCCAAGAATTAAAAAATTCTCTGCTCATGTCAAAAGTGTCATCTGTCTCAAACGTACTTTAAAAATCATGAATCCATACCAAATACATCACTCAAAGCTCTCATAGTATCACAATGGTTCCGAAAAAATATGAAGAGTTCACACAGTACAGACAAAATACAATTTCGTAAGTGTGAAGTTATCCAACGGTGTAATTACGTAAACATGTGTCACTGACGTAGTAAAATAAATGTTTGTCTCTCTCAGTTAAATGATCAGATAGTTGTGTAATTCTGTCTTAGAGAAATATGGTACCGATGTGTAAAGTTGTTTAAGCAAATACCATATTAGCTAGGGCTCCTTGTGCTTGCCAAAAACATGGTACACAAAGTAAGCGTGTACCCCCCTGAGGGTTAATGTAATTTTACCCTCAGGTGTTACAGATTACAACAATGGAATGAAATGTATTACGGAAAACCTTTGTATCATTGTCCTTCAAATATCTTTAAAAATAAATGATTTAAGTATAAAATTGTTCACTCAAATACGTGTACTGTAGCGCTAAACTGTGCGTCTTGTAACATAATCTCTGTGGAAGTGTCGTAGTTATCGTCCTCCAAAAGCTAAGTTCTGCAGAAGTCAATGTACTTACCTCATGATAAACAAAAGTGAAATGCTTTGCGTATAGATATCATAGTTATTATGCTTATTGGCGTGATGAAGAAAGTACTGTACAGTAACGTATTGTTGTGCCACAAAAAAGGCTGTCTCATTGTTGCTATACCACAAAAGTTACTACTAAAACCTGTTTTACTTTCCAGAAGAATTCAGAAAAACTGTGCAGATATAAAACAGATACACCGCAAAAGCAACATTGTATATTGTCACTCATTAGTAGCGTCGTGATAAAATCGTGTAGCTGTCACATAAACTAACCACTGTGCCATCTGGTATCTCACAGAAAGTACTTTAAACCCAGAATGTATTTTCAAGTAAACCAAAATGTTGCATTAAAATCTCATTAGCACTACTGCTAAATGTTCTAAGTATGTGAGCCTTATAGTCGTTATGTAATCGTGCAACTAACAAGCAAGAATGTACATACACAATAACACTCTGTCGTCTGTTCACAATAACAATGCATTCGTCATTTCTGTTTAAATAAGTTATCTTGGTTCTTGATTGGATATTTAACTTCAAACATTGTTGTATGTTAACAGATTCTAAGTCTGACAAAGCATATTAGTAATGTGAAGTGAAAAGTTATATGGCAAAGACAAAGTTAAAAAGCAGATTATCTCTCAATAAACGGTTTTACATGTGAAATGTGGTGTAAACCTTTACTCTTCATAGTACTCAGAGTTTGAACTTGAATGCAATTGTCAGGCGGTATACGTCGGTAAAGAATACTGGAGTTTTTCTCAAGGTTAGCGTCTATGTTATTTTTCTCTGAGCCAGCCGGGGCACGCGGCTGCTGCTGTGCGAGTCATTTTCTGTCTCTTTGTTGGCGCGCGTCGTTATTGGGATTAGGAGACCTAACTTCTACAAATTCGCCTTGCCGAGAGGGCCCAGCCGTGTTAGAATCCCGCCAGTTCTGATGAAATTGACGTCTGTCGTTTTGTCGGTAGTTTACATAATTTCTTGTTTGTCGGTCATGTGGTGGAGAATTTCTCCCTGAGTCGTAACTGCGTGCTGAACTGTTGCGTCTGAAATTATTCTGCCTCCCTTGACAATAATAGTTATGGTTACCATATTGTCTATTTCTATGGTTATCTCTGTCATATTCATTTCTACGGAAATGCGATCTTTCTCTGTAACTATTTTTCTGCCAGCGGTTGTCATAAGGGTGGTGTCTGTTTTGGTCACGATTTGCGTTGTGAGAATAGCCTTGTCGTGTAAAGTTATTACTTCTTTCATCGCGGAATTGCGACGGAGGTGACCTGTAATTGCTGTGTTCCTGGTTTCACGTTCCGCGATTGTCAGTGTCAATTTCTAATTCTTGTAAGAGTCCCTGAAATGCTTCAATGTCGTCTTTGCAACGTCCTGCCAAGATAATATGTCGTAAATGTTCAGGCAGTTTGATTAAGCAAATGCGGATGAGTTCTGAGGGGCTGTATGGGTTTGAAAGATACTGATTCTTATGCAACATGTCTTCAAAATATTTCACAAGACTGGAGAATTCAGATTGTTCGAAACGTTTCATCATTATGATGCTATGTTTTACACGGTCTTGTGTGGCTTGAGACCAATATGCTGAGAGGAAGGCATGGTAAAACTCTCCTTCACTGTGGCAATCGTGAATTACCGATCGCATTCTTACAGCTGGTTCATTCTCCAAGTAGCCACACATAAATTCTAATCTGTGTTCTAACGACCAGTTGGGAGGAAAACAATGAGAGAATTGATGGAGCCATGCTTGTGGATGAATGTCGTTGCCAGAATTCTTAAATGTTTTGAATTTACGTGTAGTAATGAACAGCTTATAGTCAAAATCGTCATGTCGGCGAGTCGCATGTCGGTCATTGTTACTTCGTTTCGGCGGTTCCATCTCAAAATCCAATGCGCCTTGCCAATTTCTTTCATAATTTCCGAAGTGTCCTGTGTTATTATTTTGTGGTTGTTCCGTATTTCTATGTCCCTCTTCCCGTATTGGAGCGCGAGTGTCCTCTGAAATACGTAATTCTTGTATTACCTGTGTCAGCTGATCTTGTACTTCCCGGATTTCTCTTTTGTACTGTGTATTGATTTGATTTTGATTCTGTTTGAATTTTCTTATTTGTTCATACTCTTCTGTGTCAGTGAAGGCTACGGGTCTTGTGTCATTCAGATCATCATCTACCTTTGTAGATAAGTTAGTGAACTGATCTGAAAGTTCGGCTACTTTATCCGATAGTGTACTTATTTCCTGAGTGTGTTTTTCTGAACCAAGTTTCAGAGTATCTACTGTGTCCTTTAAGTTTTCCTGAGTTTTTGCAAGTTGCGTAACCGAATCGGTAGATGCAACTGAGTCAATTTTAGCTTGCAAGGTCTCATGATTTTCATGAACAATAGTTTGCAGTTCTTTTATGGCTGCTTCGTGCTTCTGTAATACATTTTCATGACGCGAAAAGATAGGTTGAAAATGCTCACAAATTTGAGTTTTTACGTCATTACAGACTTTTTGACATTTCGATTCAATGTGATGTAACTCAGTAGTTAAATCTTCACGCGTTTGTTCAAGAGTTTGTTCCAATGAGTCTAACTTTTGAAGCTGTTGCTGTGTTTGTCTCTGATTTTGTTCCATTGTGTCTAACTTTTTGAGATTTTGTTCCACTGTGTCTAACTGTTGCTGTGTTTGTCTCTGATTTTGTTCCATTTGTTGCATTAATTGCAATAATAATGTATTAGTGTCTGGAATCTGTTTCTCTACGCTTTTCGGCAGTGCATTTGCACCGGCAACATTCACATTTTGACAAGCAGAAAATGTGTCTTGACTTATTTGAGAAAACAGTGATGACCCAAAACCTGAATCTACAGTATTTGCGAAATTGTGTCCTGTCATTTCGGATTCCTGAGGCGAGCTGTTGCCGACCGATCGATCGATAATGCTTCCCTGTTCACTACCTGTTTCACTGTCTGTGCCATTGTTTGCCGCCCGCTCCATTTCCCTATGCACGATTACCAAATTACTACTTTGAACATCAGTTAATTCATTACTCGGTGGCGCTAACACACTGCTTTCATTTTCACTGTCATTTCTCAGTTTACTTTGGAGCCTAGTATTACGTTTTTCACACGCCATTATTGTCACAGTATTTGACACGACAACACAGAAAAACACAATTTGAAGATCAAAAATAAGAGAACACATTAACATAGCACTGAAAATAATATCTAGTTAATTGCAGCTGCGAAATACTTGGTGCAAATCTACATGCATGCCACAACTGTTTTACTGTACAACAATGAAAGACTGCAACTACAAAGGAGATTTTCTTTACAATTACGCGCTAGCAATAAACAAAATCTACACTAATTACACAAGCTACAAGAAAAATCAGAAGATTCCAGGTTCAAATCCTGGCAGGGTCGCCATATGAAACGTCCCCTTTGAACAATTATACAAGACTGTCCTTAAACTGACACACAATATTTTGTTAGCGCAACGCAATCTGACTTTCAAAATTCCCTACAAAAGAATGGCCCTGACTAACATTAAACTATACCTTTCACAAATCACTTACCTCACAAAAATCTTCGCTGCTCAAGCTACTGCAATACAGCGAGCGCCACTACTGCCAGCTAAATAAAAGATTCAAACTATGGAAGGCACTAACTACTGATAGGGATAGTAGGCAAATTAAAGATATTTGTAGAGAACAAACAATGTATTTACCTTGATATCATCATATATAAATATAGCAGTTCATGACAAATTACAAATCTCCGCCATCTCTCTCTCCACATCCACCACTGCTGGCGGCTCACCTCCAACTGCGCAACGCTACGCGCTGTTCACATCCAGCTGCCTAACACTACAATGGCGAGTATTACAACAATGCAAAGCAGCCACAGACTGCACACAGCACAGCCAGTGATTTTCATATTGAACGCTACGTAACGTTGCCAACAAGAAAACATAAACAGCCTACTTACATAGAGAAAACATAAACAGCCTACTTACAGGTGTTAACCTTCCCTTGGAGATGGTAGCCTACCACTGTACAAATCGAGTACAGGATAGTGATACTTGTAATCCATATGTGACAGAAAATTGTGTTTAGTACAAACATTTTACAAAATTACTATCAGTACAACAATTTATTATCATAGTATTGTTTGTTGCACATAATTATTTTCAGTTATTTTATCATTTGTGTAATGGTATCTCAGTTGATTCCATGAGTTCCAGCTGCTGCTTTCCAAAGTACAGCACAATTGAGAGATGCTGAAAGCATAAGCAAGAAGAGTTTTCACCATGGGTAACTGTGACTCATTGAAGAAATATCCTACTGCCAAGATGCTACAGTGACAGAGCTCCAATGTACTGCAGTGAATATGCTAATGTG
Source organism: Schistocerca serialis cubense (assembly GCF_023864345.2). Lineage (NCBI taxonomy): Eukaryota > Metazoa > Arthropoda > Insecta > Orthoptera > Acrididae > Schistocerca > Schistocerca serialis. Next base: position 690,702,310 of record NC_064640.1, on the reverse strand, counting down.
TGGATGGAAACTGGCAACTGTGTGGCTGTCACACGATATTTGTTACTGTCACAACCGCCCAGTTGCTAGTTACCATGCATGCTATACCTCATACTTCTATCAGTGGTGGTCTCCATCAACAACTTAACAACCAACGATGCTACAATTGTTACCATTGCCTTGGAGATGGTAAGTGCTACTGTACACCTAATGTACGTGATACAGGTAGTAGTAATCCATGCATGCTGGGTGAAGGTTGTGTGGTCCCTCATATTATTTAATTACTGTAACAGACCCTTAATTGCCACATTGCCACTCTCCTTCCATGGAAGCTTAAGGAGTGTTTTCATACAAGTGAGGTGCAACTTTCATCAATGCAACTGAATTCGCTGTTCAGGAAGCATTCATTGTTAGAGGTAAGGATGCTCGTCCTCAAGAGGCTATTTGCTGTGGTGATAAAAAAGGGTAATGTAATTTCTATAATAGTCTCAATACCATCACTCATTTTCCATGGAAAGCAACACTTATGGGTCTTAACGGGTGAGATATTGACGTTCAAAAGTTTATATATCAAATAACTGATCAGTATGTACACGATAGTTGCTGTTAACGTCACACTGTCATTGAATTCCAGTAGTGTCCTTTTCTTAAAAAGCGACTGCTACACTGTTCTCTAGACATAGAGCACTGAAATTATGACAGGTACTCATGGATCGATGTTAACGGTTATGACGTACCGAAACATGATTCTGTACCAATGCACATAAATGGTATTTCTTCCCAATGGTGTACGTCAAATTGAGTCCATGAATGGGTGATCGCCTGCCCTGAAGGATCAACTTCCATCTAGAGGATATACGACATTCTGCGGAGGCGTATGCGTGATACAATTCAAGCACAATGCATTATAATGAACTATCTGTGGATCATAATTGTTGCACAAAGCAATCACATTGTTAAAATACAGTTCTCGTCCATTAGCATCTCACACTCTATAAACAACCCATCAGCTACTGATGTTTGTAGTTATTTAGGTACTGATTATAATATAACAATGCTATATAACAGGATTAATGTCATATCATAATAAAAATAACTACAATACTTCAGTATTTTAGTTCTGTGCAAACAGCTATTTTAAAACTTAGTTCGCTGTTCTGAGTTATTTGTGAGTGATAGTAAAGTTCTAGTCGCTTATTACATATATTTGTAGATATATTATATATGCCTATTACACTATGGTATTATCATATTACTAAAGAAGTACTAACTACTTTACTTCTCGTGTTACATGGTCATCACTTGCTAATCATGGTTTGCTTCAACTCTGGAGTCGCTTTGAAGACATTGTCTCGGTTTCAAATATTCATGCACTGCACTGACGTTAATTTCTTCTTCTGCCTCACATGTCATTTCTCCATAATTTGATAAGCCGCTTTCTGGCATTAAGATCCTAAAAGTAGGTAAATATCTGTTGGTGTAGATACGTTACTGAATCACCCTTTGTGTTACAAGACCACCTCTTGCCACACATTGTTGTTTACAGCAGCACCTGTTTCACCCTCTGCGATATTTCCTCACTCGAAGTCACATCATTTCATGCTGCCCATCGAACATTGCTGCTGAAGATGTTCCCGTTCCCTAGGCGATGATAGGGTACTACACTACAAGTAAAGCACACGTTAATTACAATGGACACTCACACATTTCCAATGATGATTGCAAACCCCAGAAATGTTTTTAAGTTTCTGTATATTCAAGTACTCATGTAATTTAAATAGTTAAATTCAGTTATGGTATAGCCATATTTTGAAACTACTCATTACGCTAAAGGAGCATCACTCACTTCTCAATTATATCAACAGAATTTGTTTTTGTGTTAGTAGGATTGTGTCCATGACGGCCTCTGCTGTTTGCAGATACTCTGCTACCTTAGTTATTCAGGTACATTGTCGTATACTCTATCCAATACAGAGCCACATTTCACTCCATGTGGTCATCTTCAGGAGTAACTTCATCATTGCAAGCTGTTCGTCATCTGCAACCCAGTTGCCGTTGCAGATGTTATACCGATATGATTTACATTATGCCTTTGACGTGTTATTAAATTATTGTTTAAGTTGCAGGACCATCCCTTGCTTCAAATGGAAATTTGAGCACCTACTTCACAATTTTCAGAGGGTCTCTACGAAAAGCCTAGCTGGTTCGCGTTTCATCCAGTACTTTATAAATGTTATGATTATCTTTGGCTTGCGGTCTGAACAGTCGATTAAATTATGTTCTAAACTGCAATACCATTACTCATTACACATGAGTACTGGCAGGACTTGATTAGCCACTTTGTGTTAGTACACACTATACTACAAGCTGCCATGGATATTAGAAAGTGTTCACATACTGCAATAATGTTGCTAATGCATTTATGGTTAGAGAAAACAACTCAGATAACTGATTCTGTTGCAGAAGCATCACCTACTAGCCATAGTTAGCATCAAGATTCTTATTGTCTGTATGAAGGTGTCACAATCAGTTCCGTAAATACCAGATACTGCTTCCAAACAGCATTACAACTCCCAAATCCTCAACTCAATAGAAATAATTGTTTACAGAAAGAGGTACCTGTCAGTGAGGTTCAAGATATTTCCTCCGGCCAAGATACGACTTTTATTGATTTTTATGGACTTTACGTACTGCAGGGACGGTGCTAGAGCATGCATAGAGGCTGGCGATTGTCTGGCTGCCACACAATATTTGTTACTGTCTCACTCACCCAATCGCTAGCTGCCGTGTGTGCCATAAGCCAGACTTGTGTAAGTAAGTATGTTGTGGTCTCCAGCAAGCGCGTAATTACCATTAGCGGCTAAGGTGTTAACCTTCCCTTGGAGATGGTAGCGTACCACTGTACAAATCGAGTACAGGATAGTGATACTTGTAATCCATAGATGACAGACAACTTCGTTTAGTAGAAACGTATTACAAAATTACTATCAGTACAACGATATATTATCATAGTATTGTTTGTTGCACATAATTATTTTCACTTATTTTATCATTTGTTTAAGGGTAAATCAATCGATTCCATGAGTTCCAGCTGCTGCTTTCTAAAGGACAGCACAGTTGAGAGATGCTGAAACCATAAGCAAGAAGAGTTTTCACCATGGGTGCCTGTGACTCATTGAAGAAAGATCCTTCTGCCAAGATGCTGCATTGACAGGGCTCTAATGTACTGCGGTGAATATGCTAATGTGTGGATGCAAACTGGCAACTGTGTGGCTGTCACACGATATTTGTTACTGTCACAACCGCCCAGTTGCTAGTTACCATGCATGCTATACCTGATACTTCTATCAATGGTGATCTCCTTCAACAACTTAACAACCAACAATGCTACAGATGTTACCATTGCTTTGGAGATGGTAAGTGCTACTGTACACCTAATGTATGTCATACAGGTAATAGTAATCCATGCCTTGTGGTTGAAGGTTGTGTGGTCCCAACATATTATTTAATTACTGTACCAGACTCACCATTGCCATTCGCTTGCATTGAAATCTTAAGCATTGTTTTCATACAAATGAGGTGCAACTTTCATCAATGCAACTGCATTCGCTGTTCAGGAAGCGTTCATTGTTAGAGGTAAGGGTGCTCGTCCTCAAGAGGCTATTTGCTATGGTGATAACAAAGGGTAATGAAACTTCTATAAATGTCTCAATACCATCACTCATTTTCCTTGGAAAGCAACACTTGTTGGTCTTCATGGATTATATATTGACGATCAACAGCTAATATCAAATAACTGATCAGTATGTATGCGATAGTTGTTGTTAACGTGTCACTGTCATCGAATTCCAGTAAAGTCCTTTTCTTAAAAGTAACTGCAACACTGTTCTCTGGACATAGAGCACTGAAATTTTGACGGGTACTCATGGGTGGATGTTAACGGTTATGAGGTAGCGAGGCATGATTCGGTACCAGTACACATAAATCCTATTTCTTACCAACGGTATACGTCAAATTGTGCCCATCAATGGGTGATCGCCTGACCCGAAAGATCAACTTCTATCTAGAAGATATATGACATTCTTAGAAGGTGGATGAGCGATACCACTCAAGCACAATGCGTTACAATGATCTATCTGCGGATCATAGTTGTTGCACAAAGCAACCACATTGTTAAAGTACAGTTCTCATCCATTAGCATCTCACACTCTATTAACAACCCATCAGCTACAGATGTTTGTAGTTATTTAGGTATTGATTATAGTATAACAATGCTATATAACAGTATTATTGTTATATCATAATAAAAATAACTACAATACTTTAGTACTTTAGTTCCGTGCCCACAGCTGTTTTCAAACCTTGTTCACTGTTCTGAGTTATTTGTCAGTGATAGTAAAGTTCAAGTCGCTGATTACATATATTCGTGGATATATTATATATGCTTATTACACTGTGGTATTATCATATTACTACAGAAATACTAACTACTTTACTTCTCGTGTTAAATGGTCATCAGATGCTAATCATGGTTTGCTTCAGCTCTAGAGTCGCTTTGAAGACATTGTCTCTGTTTCAAATATTTATGCACTGCACTGATGTTCATTTCTTCGTCTGCCTAATGTTATTTTTCCATAATTTGATTAGCAGCTTTCAAGCATTAAGCCCCTAAAAGTAGGTAAATATTTGTTGGTGTAGATACGTTACTGAATCACCCTTTGCGTTATAAGACCACTCTTGCCAGACATTGTTGTTTACAGCAGCACCTGATTCACCCTCTGCGATATTTCCTCTCTCTAAGACACATCACTGCATGTTGCCCATCGAACATTGCTGCTGAAGGTGTTTCCGTTGCTTAGCAGATGATAGGGTACTACATTACAAGTAAAGCACACAATAATCACTATGGCAATTCACACAAAGCTAATGATGATTGCAAACCCCAGAAATGTCTTCAAATTTCTGTATATTCAAGTACTCAAGTAATTTAATAAGTTAAATTCAATTATGATATAGCCATATTTAGAAACTACTCATTACACTAAAGGAACATCACTCACTTCACATTTATATCATCAGAACTAGTTTTTGTGTGTGTAGGATGGTGTCCACGATGGCCTCTGCTGTTTTCAGATACTCTGCTACATTAGTAATTCAGGTACATAGTCGTATACTCTATCCAATAAAGAGCCACATTTCACTCCATATGGTCATCTTCAGGAGTAACTTCATCATTGCAAGCTGTTCGTCATCAGCAGCCCAGTTGCAATTGCAGATGTTATACTGATATGATTTACATTATGGCATTGACGTGATGTTGAATTACTGTTGAAGTTGCAGGACCATCCTTTGCTGCAAATGGAAATTTGAGCACCTACTTCACAATTTTCAGAGGGTCTCTACGAAGAGCCTGGCTGGTTTGCATTTCATCCAATACTCTCGAAATCTAATGATGATCTTTGCCTTGCGGTATGAACAGTCGATTAAATTATGTTCTAAACTGCAATACCATTACCCATTTCATATGAGTATCTTCAGTACTTGATATGCCTCTTTGGTAGCATCCACTAAATACATGCTGGCATGGATATTAGAAAGTGTTCACATACTGTAATAGAAGCTACACGTGCTACTCATAGTTAGATTCAGGAATCTTACTGTCTGTATAATGGTGTCACAATCAATTCCGTAAGTACCAGATACTGCTTACAAACAGCAGTACAACTGCCAACTCCTCAACTCAATAGCAACAAATCTTTACAGCAAGAGGTAGCTGTCAGTTAGGTTCAAGATACATCCTCCGGCCCTGATACGACTTTTATTGGGTTATATGGGCTTTTTGTACTGCAGGAACTGTGCTAGAGCATGCATAGAGGCTGGTGATTGTCTGGCTGCCACACAATATTTGTTACTGTCACAGTCACCCAATCGCTAGCTGCCGTGTGTGCCATAACGCAGACTTGTATGAGTAAGTATGTGTTGGTCTCCAGCAAACCCAAATTTACCATTTTTGGCTTAGATGTTAACCTTCCCTTGGATATGGTAGAGTACAACTGTACAAATCGAGTATGGCATAAAGATATTTGTAATCCGTATATGACAGGCGAATTCGTTTAGTACAAACATATTATTAAATTTACTATCAGGAACACATAATTGTGACTCGCCTTGACTGGTAAACTTACCCTGTAGTTGTGTCCACATGAGATTGTCGGTTTCAATGCTGCATATGATATCACCCCTCAGATAATGTTCATTCCCAGATATATGTGTACTTCCGCCCAATTGGTTGATTAATATGATGATGATACCATGCTATTAATGTGCTATAGACGCCCTACCTCCTTGAAATACTTTACATGAGGATCAACACATGTGGTTCTTAATGTGTGAGACGTTGTCAATCAACAGTTTAACTAACATACAATCGACCACTCTGCATGTGGTGGTTCCAATTAATATTTCAATGCCATTAATTTGAGTGTGACACCGACTTCCTTCTCTAGATATAACGTACTGATTTTCAGGACAGCACAATTAAGAGACGCTGAAACCATAAGCAATACATGTTTCCACCAATGGATGCCTGTGGCTCATTGAAGAGATATCCTTCTGCCAAGATTACACAGTGACAGGGCTCCAATGTACTGCAGTGAATATGATGATGTGTGGATGGAAACTGGCAACTGTGTGGCTGTCACACGATATTTGTTACTGTCATAACCGCCCAGTTGCTAGTTACCATGCATGCTATACCTAATACTCCTATCAGTGGTGGTCTCCATCAACAACTCAACAACCAACGATGCTACAGATGTTACCATTGCTTTGGAGATGGTAAGTGTTACTGTACAGCTAATGTACGTGATACAGGTAATTGTAATCCATGCCTGGTGCATGATGGTTGTGTGGTCCCACATTTTATTTAATTACTGTAACAGCCCCACAATTGCCACTCGACTTGCATGGAAAGCTTAAGGAGTGTTTTCATACAAGTGAGGCGCAACTTTCATCAGTGCATCTGTATTCGCTGTTCAGGAAGCATTCCTTGTTAGAGGTAAGGATGCTCGTCCTCAAGAGGCTATTTGCTATGGTGATAACACAGGGCCATGAAATGTCTATAAATGTCTAAATACGATCACACATTTCCCATGGAAAGCAACACTTTTGGCTCTTAAATGGTGAGCTGTTGCTGCTCAACAGTATGTTGCGATAGTTGTTGTTAATATCTCACTGTCAACGAATTACAGTTGTGTCCTTTTCTTAAAAAGCGACTGCTACACTGTTCTCTAGACATAGAGCACTGAAATTATGATGGTTAGTCATGGATGGATGTTAACGGTTATGAGGTAGCCAAACATGATTTTGTACCATTACGGTCACATGAATGCTACTTCCTCCCCGTGGTATACGTCAAATTGTCTCCATCAATGGGTGATCGCCTGCCCCGAAAGATCAACTTCCACCTGCAAGATATATGACATTCCTAGGAGGCGGATGAGTGATACCACTCAAGCTCAATGCATTGTAATCATCTATCTCTGGTTCATAATTGTTGCACAAAGTATTCTCACTGTTAAAATACTAGTCTCGTACGTTAGCGTCTCACACTCTATAAACAACCCATCACCCACAGATGTTTGTAGTTATTTGGGTAATGAATATAATATAACAATATTACACAACAGTGTTATTGCCGGATCATAATAACACTAACTACAGTACTTCAGTATTTTAGTTCCTACCCACAGCTATTTTCAAACTAGTTCACTGCTCTCAGTTATTTGTCAGTGATAGTAAAGTTCTAGTGCATGATAACATATATTCGTAGATATGTCATATACGCTTATTACATTGGTGCATTATCATATTACTAAAGAAGTACTAACTACTTTACTTCTCGTATTACATGGTCATCACTGGCTGATCATGCTTTGCTTCAGCTCTAGAGTCGCTTTGAAGACATTCTCTCTGTTTCAAATATTTATGCACTGCACTGACGTTAAATTCTTTCTCTGCCTGACACATTATTTTTGCATTATTTGATAAGCCGCTTTCAAGCATTCAGACCCTAAAAGTAGGTAAATATTTGTTGGTGTAGATAGGTTACAGAATCACCCTTTGCTTTACAAGACCACCTCTTCCCACACATTGTTGTTTACAGCACCTGATCTACCCTCTGCCATATTTCCTCCCTCGAAGACAAATCATAGTATGCAGCTCATCGAGCATTCCTGCTGAATATGTTCTGTTCCCTAGAAGATCTAGGGTGCCACATTACAAGTAAAGCACACGATAATCACAATAGCAATTCACGCATGGCCAATGATGATTGCAAACACCGAGAAATGATTTTAAATTTCAGTATATTCAAGTACTCAAGTAATTTAATAAGTTAAATTCAATTATGATATAGTCATATTTTGAAACTACTCATTACACTAAAGGAGCATCACTCACTTCACATGTGTGTTTTCAGAATTTGTTTTTGTGTTTGTAGGATGGTGGGCACGATGGTCTCTGCTGCTTTCAAGTACTTTGCTACCTTAGTAATTATGGTACATTGTCGTACACTCTATCCAATAAAGAGCAACATTTCACTCCATATGGTCATCTTCTAGAGTAACTTCATCATTGTAAGCTGTTCGTAATCAGCAACCCAGTTGCCGTTTAAGAAGTTATACTGATATGATATAAATTATGGCATTGACGCGTTATTAAATTACTGTTTGAGTTGCAGGACCATCCTTTGCAGCAAATGGAAATTTGAGCACCTACTTCACAATTACCAGAGGGTCTCTACAAAAAGCCTAGCTGGTTTGCATTTCATCCAGTACTCTCGAAATGTAATGATGATCTTTGCCTTGCGGTCTGAAGAGTCGATTAAATTATGTTCTAAACTGCAATACCATTACTCATTACCCATGACTATTTTCAGGAGTTGATATGCCTCTTTGAGGTAGTATCCACTAAATACATGCTGGCATGGATATTAGAAAGTGTTCACATACTGCAATAATGTTGCTAATGCATTTATGGTTAGAGAAAATAACTCAGATAACTGATTCTGTTGCAGAAGCACCACCTACTAGCCATAGTTAGCTTCAGGATTGTTATTATCTGTATGAAGGTGGTACAATCAGTTCCGTAAATACCAGATATTGCTTCCAAACAGCATTACAACTCCCAAATCCTCAACTCAATAGAAAGAAATGTTTACAGAAAGAGGTACCTGTCAGTGAGGTTCAAGATATATTCTCCGGCCAAGACACGACTTTTATTGGTTTTTATGGGCTTTATGTACTGCAGGGACGGTGCTAGAGTATGCATAGAGGCTGGCGATTGTCTGGCTACCACCCCACAGTTGTTACTGTCTCAGTCACCCAATCGTTAGCTGCCGTGTGTGCCATAAGTTAGACTTGTGTGAGTAAGTATGTGGTGGTCTCCAGCATGCGCATAATTACCATTAGCGGCTAAGGTGTTAACCTTCCCTTGGAGATGGTAGCGTACTACTGAACAAGTCGAGTACAGGATAGTGATACTTGTAATCCATAGGTGACAGACAATTGCGTTTAGTACAAACATATTACAAAATTACTATCAGTACAACGATTTATTATCATAGTATTGTTTGTTGCACATAATTATTTTCAGTAATTTTATCGTTTGTGTAAGGGTAAATCAATCGATTCTATGAGTTCCAGTTGCTTCTTTCCAAATGACAGCACAATTGAGAGATGCTGAAACCATAAGCTAGAAGAGTTTTCACCATGGGTGCCAATCACTCATTGAAGAAAGATCCTTCTGCCAAGATGCTGCAGTGACAGGTCTCCAATGTACTGCGGTGAATATGCTAATGTGTGGATGGAAACTGGCAACTGTGTGGCTGTCACACGATATTTGTTACTGTCACAACCGCCCAGTTGCTAGTTACCATGCAGGCTATACCTCATACTTCTATCAATGGTGGTCTCCATCATCAACTTAACAACCAACGGTGTTACAGATGTTACCATTGCTTTGGAGATGGTAAGTGCTACTGTACACCTAATGTACGTGATACAGGTAATAGTAATCCATGCCTGGTGCTTGATGGTTGTGTGGTCCCACATATTATTTAATTACTGTAACAGACCCACAATTGCCACTCGCCTTGCATGGAAAGCTTAAGGAGTGTTTTCATACAAGTGAGGCGCAACTGTCATCAATGCATCTGAATTCGCTGTTCAGGAAGCATTCATTGTTAGAGGTAAGGATGCTCGTCCTCAAGAGGCTATTTGCTATGGTGATAACACAGGGTCATGAAATTTCTATAAATGTCTAAATACGATCACACATTTCCCATGGAAAGCAACACTTTTGGCTCTTAAATGGTGAGCTATTGCTGCTCAACAGTTTACATATCAAATAACCGATCAGTATGTTGCGATATTTGTTGTTAATATCTCACTGTCATCGAATTACAGTTGTGTCCTTTTCTTAAAAAACGACGGCTACACTATTCTCCAGATACAGAGCACTGAAATTACGACGGTTACTCATGGATGGATGTTAACGGTTATGAGGTAGCCAAACATGATTCTGTACCACTACGGTCACATGAATGCTACTTCCTCCCCGTGGTATACGTCAAATTGTGTCCATCAATGGGTGATCGCCTGCCCCGAAAGATCAACTTCCATCTAGAAGATATATGACATTCTTAGGAGGCGGATCAGTGATACCACTCAAGCACAATGCATTATAATGTTCTATCTGTGGATCAAAATTGTTGCACAAAGCGATCACATTCTTAAAATACAATTTTCGTCCATTAGCATCTCACACTCTATAAACGACTTATCAGCTACAGATGTTTGTAGTTATTTAAGTATTGATTATAATATGACAGTTCTGTATAACAGCATTATTGTCACATCATAATAACAATAGCTATAATACTTCAGTATTTTAGTTCCGTGCCCGCAGCTGTTTTCAAACTTAGTTCGCTGTTCTGAGTTATTTGTCAGTGATAGTAAAGTTCTAGTCCGTGATTACTTATATTCGTAGATATATTATATATGCTTATTACACTATGGTACCATCACATTACTAAAGAAGTACTGACTACTTTACTTCTCGTGTTACATGGTCATCGCTTGCAAATCATGGTTTGCTTCAGCTCTAGAGTCGCTTTGAAGACGTTGTCTCTGTTTCAAATATTTATGCACTGCACTGATGTCAATTTCTTCCTCTGCCTGACACGTTATTTTAGCATTATTTCATAAGCCGCTTTCAAGCATTCAGACGCTAAAAGTAGGTAAATATTTGTTGGTGTAGATACGTTACTGAATCACCGTTTGCGTTACAAGACCACGTCTTCCCACGCATTGTTGTTTAGAGCACCTGATTCACCCTCTGCGAGATTTTCTCTCTCGAAGACACATTATTGCATGCTGCTCATCGAACATTGCTGCTGAGGACGTTTCCGTTGCCTAGGAGATGATAGGGTACTACATTACAAGTAAAGCACACGTTAATCACAATAGCAATTCACACATGGCCATTGATGATTGCAAACGCCAGAAATACTTTTTAATTTCTGTATATTCAAGTACTCAAGTAATTTAATAAGTTAAATTCAATTATGATATAGCCATGTTTTGAAACTACTCATTACACTAAAGGAGCATCACTCACTTTACATTTATATCATCAGAATTAGTTTTTGTGTTTGTAGGATGGTGTGCACAATGGCCTCTGCTGTTTTCAGATACTCTGCTACCTTAGTAATTATGGTAAATTATCGTATACTCTATCCAATAAAGAGCCACATTTCACTCCATATGGTCATCTTCAGGAGTAACTTCATCACTGCATGCTTTTCGCTATCAGCAACCCACTTGCCGTTGCAGATGTTATACTGATGTGATTTACATTATGGCATTGAGGTGTTATTAAATTACTGTTTGAGTTGCAGGACCATCCTTTGCAGCAAATGGAAATTTTAGCACCTACTTCACAATTTCCAGAGGGTCTCTACGAAAAGTCTAGCTGGTTTGCATTTCATCCAGTACTCTCGAAATGTAATGATGATCTTTGCCTTGCGGTCTGAACAGTCGATTAAATTATGTTCTAAACTGCAATACCAGTACCCATTACACATGACTATTTTCAATACTTGATATGCCTCTTTGCGGTAGTATCCACTAAATACATGCTGGCATGGATATTAGAAAGTGTTCACATACTGTAATAGAAGCAACACCTGCTACCCATGATTAGCTACAGGATTCTTATTGTCTGTACGAAGGTGTCACAATCAGTTCCGAAAATACCACATACTGCTTACAAACATGAGTACAACTGCCAACTCCTCAACTCAATAGCAACAAATCTTTACACCAAGTGGTACCTGTCAGTGAGGTTCGAGATATATCCTCAGGACAAGATACGACTTTTATTTGTTTTTATGAGCATCATGTACTGCAGGGACGGTGCTGGAGCATGCATAGAGGCTGGCGGTTGTCTGGCTGCCACACGATGTTTGTTACTGTCACAGTCACCCAATCGCTAGCTGTTGTGTGTGCCATAACTCAGACTTGTATGAGTAAGTATGTGGTGGTCTCCAGCAAGCGCATAACTACCATTGGTGGCTAAGGTGTTAACCTTCCCTTGGAGATGGTAGAATACTTCTGTACAAATCGAGTACAGGATAATGATACTTGTAATCCACAGATGACAGGCGATTTCGTTTAGCTCAAACATATTACAAAATCACTATCAGGAACACATAATTGTGACTCGTCTTGACTGGTAAACTTATGCTGTATTTCTGTCCACATGAGATTGTCAGTTTCAATGCTGCATCTGAAATCCCTCTTCAGATAATTTTCTTTCCCAGAGATAAGTGTACTTCTGCCCAATTGGTTGATTAATATGATGATGATACCATGCTATTAAAGTGCTATAGACGCTTTACCTCCAAGAATTATTTTTCATGGGAAGCAAAACATGTGGTACTTAATGTGTGAGTTATTGTCCATTATCAGTTTAACTAACAAACAATGGACCATTTTACTTGTGGTGGTTGCCATTAATATTCCAATGTCATAAAGTTGAGTGTGACACCGACTTTCTACTCTAGATATAACGTACTGAAATTATAATGGTAATTCATTCATAGGCGTTAATGATTTTGTGGCACCCATTCATTACTCATTTCTGATCGACTTTTTGCAAGTAATGCAATAATGTTAATAACGCATTCTTGCATTGAGATTACAACAGTACAACGATTTATTATCATATTAATGTTTGTTACACATAATCATTTTCAGTAATTTTAGGATTTGTGTAAGGGCATCTCAATCGATTCCATGAGTTCCAGCTGCTACTTTCCAAAGGACAGCACAACTGAGAGATGCTCACACCACAAGCAATACATGTTTCCACAAATGGGTACCTGTGACTCATTGAAGAGATACCCTTCTGCCAAGATTCCACAGTGACAGGGCTCCAATGTACTGCAGTGAATATACTAATGTGTGCATGGAAACTGGCAACTGTGTGGCTGTCACACGATATTTGTTATTGTCACAGCCACCCAGTTGTTATTTACCACGCATGCTATACCTCATACTTCTATCAGTGGTGGTCTCCATCAACAGCTTAACAACCAACGATGCTACAGATGTTACCGTTGTTTGGAGATGGTAAGTACTAATGTACACCTAATGTACACGATACGGGTAATGGTAATCCATTCCTGGTGGATGATGGTTGTGTGATCCCAACATATTATTTAATTATCATAGCAAACAAACAATTACATTGTCTCTTTTTCAAATATTTATGCACTCCACTGACGTTAATTTCTTCATGTGACTGGCACGTTATTATATTACATTTTTCATTATTAGATTCGCCGCTTTTAAGCATTCAGACCCAAAATGTAGGTAACTATTTAGTGACGTAGGTATGTCGTTGATTCACCCTCTGCATTACAGGAACACCACTTCCCACAAATTGTTATTTTCAGCACTTGATTCACCCTCTGTGATATTTCCTCCCTCGAAGAAGTAATATTGCATGCAGCCCATCAAACACTGCTACTATACAAATAAAGCACAAGATAATGACAATGGAATGGTAATTCATGCATGTCCAATGATGGTTGCATAGCCCCAAAATGTTATTAAATTACTGTATATTCAAGTACCCAAGTAATTTAATAAGATAAAGTCAATTACGGTTTAGCTATATTTTGAACTACTTATTAGACTAAAGGAGCATCACTCACTTCACACGTATGTCTTCAGAGTTTGTATTTGTTTTTGTAAGATGGTGTCCACAATGGCCTCTTCGACTGTTTTCAACTACTCTGCTACCTTAGTAATACTGTTACATTGTCGTATGCTGTATCCATTACACAGCCACTTTTCAGTTCATATGGTCATCATCAATGCTACCTTCATCATCACAAGCTGTTGGCTGCAGAGGCCCAGCTGCTGTTGCAGATGCTATACTGCGATGTTTTACATTAGGGCATTGACATGTTATTAAGTTACTGTTTGAATTGCAGGATCATCCTTTGCTGCAAATTGCAATTTGAGCACGTTCTTCATAATTTCCGGACGCTCTCCGTGAAGAGCTTAGCTGATGCACCTTTCTTCACGTACTCTGGTACTATAATTATGATCTTTGTTTTGCTGTCTGTACAATCAGTTAAGTAGCGTTCAGAATTACAAGACCATTACACATTGCACATCACTATTTTCAGCTCTTGATCTGCCACTTTGCGGTAGTATCCATTAAAATAGAAGTTGCCATCGATATAAGCACGTGTTCACATACTGTAATACTGTTGAAAATGCATTCATTGTTATAGAATACAGCACAGATTACTTTTTGTGTTGCAGAGCATCAACTGCTGCACATAGTTAGCTTCAGAATTCTTATCATCTATACGAAGATGTCTCAGTCAGTTCCATAAGTACCAGATACTGCTTCCAAACAGCCGACCAACTGCCAACTGCTCAACTCATCAGTAACAGATGTATACAGCAAAAGGTACCTGTCTGTGAAGTTCTAGATATATCGTACGGCCAATATACGATTTTTAATGGTTTTTATGGGCTGCATGTACTGCAGCAAATTTGCTAATACATGCATAGAAGCTGGCGACTGTCTGGGTGTCACATGATGTTTGTTATTGTGACACTCACCCAATCGCTAGCTGATGTGTGTGCCATACCTCAGACGTGTGTGAGTAAGTGTGTTGTGGTCTCGAGAAAACGCTTAATTACCACTGGTGCCTAAGGTGGTAACCTTCCCTTGGAGATGGTAGTGTACTTCTGTATATGTCAAGTCCAAAATAATGAAAATGTTAATCCATACATAGCAGATGATTTTTGTTTAGTACTAACATATTACTAAATTACTATCAGTGACACATAATTGTTAGTCACCTTGCATGGTAAAATTAAGCTGACGTTCTGTCCATATGAGGTAGTCAGTTTCAATGCTGCATCTGAAATCACTCTTCAGATATATATGTTAATCTATACGATATCATTTATTTTTAACTAACTTGGTGAGATGTATTGTGAGAGAGCCAGTGGCCTGTGTTTTGTTTACTTTACGTGACCTGTAATGAATAGGTATTACTGTCTCTGCAAAAAAAATCTTCTACCAAGGAAAAACATCACCGCAATTTGCCCTAGTCACGATAACGGAAACATACACCACTGAGGCTTCACACTACAGTGGTTCTGATATGAATGCAGAGTGATAACTGGCAGGATATATTAACATCGTAATACGTATTACAACCGTACATGCATCTGGCACGTGTCCCTTCTAAATTCATTTCCTAGATTATTTTGGAAAGACGTCAGACTTGGGTCGTACAAAATCAATGAATTCCCTGGATTTTTGTATATAAATGATAAATCGGATAAATACCTTATTTAAAGATACCATAAATCAGACAGAACACAAAAGTATGCAAAATATCTTCAAACAACTCTGCAGCTGAAGTAATTAAGTTATGACTATATTTACAGTTGCCAATTCATATGCCACTCGTATTGTAATCTCATGTATGCCTGGTGGATTCTAGTACTGCCGCCCGCCGTTGCCTCGTTTCCATGAATAATCTTGGGTTTCATGGGAGGTACATATGTAAAATATTACATACCCCGCAACACTATCTTTTATACGAATCATCCATCCTGATTGCTTTCCACCATCACTGTTGCTTCTAAAACCTAGAGAAATAGGTGAATGTCACATTCTCTGAGAAGAAACATCTCAAACGAAGATAGACGCAACCTGTTGACAGAAATGAGCTCGCAGCGACTCGTCCAGCATCTGTTAGCTGAGCTTTGTGTCATACATACTGAACCGAAGATTAAAAGAATAGTAATTTCATTATAGGCTGAGGTGATAAAAGTAATAAGATTCCTCCTAATATTGCGTTGGATCTCCTTCTGCCTGGCCTAGTGTAGCAGCTCGAGGTAGCGAAGACTCAACAAGTCACTAGAAGCCCCTGCAGAAACATGCTACCTCTATATCCATGCATAAACGTTAAAGTGTTGCCGATGCAGGTTTTATGCACGAACTGATCTCTTGATTATGTCTCATAAATGTTTGACGGATTTATATGCGGCGATCTGGGTGGCCACATCTTTCGCTCGAATTGTCCAGAATATTCTTCAAACTGGTGACAAGGCTAATTGCGCTCCATAAAAATTCCAACGTTGTTTCGGAATATGAAGGCGCTCAGTGGCTGGAAATTATCTCAAAGTAGCCTAACATAACCATCTTCAGCCAATGATGGATCAGAGGACCCAGCCCAGTCCATGTAAACACAGCCCAAACCATTATGTAGCAGCCATCAACCTGCACAGTGCCCTGTTGACAACTTAGGTTGAAATCTTTGTGGGTACTCTGCCACACTGGAAACCTACCATCACCTCTTACCAACTGAAATCGGTACTCATCTCACCAAGCCACCGTTTTCCAATTGTCTACAATCTAATATGGTCAAGAGTCCAGGAGAGGCGCTGCTGGCGATGTCATAGTGTTGTCTTCTGCCCTGGCCCATTAACGCCAAACTTCTATCCAATCTCCTAATGGATACGTTCATCGTTCGTCCCACATTAGTTCTGCAGTCATTTCATGCAATGTTGCTTGACTGTTGACACTGACAACTCTATGTAAACGTCGCTGCTCTCGGTGAAATGTTCCACATCAGTGTCTTATTCATGATCTATGGAACAAATATTAGTGTATGTAACGTGAAGGACGTCGGAAAGTTCGTTGCCCGTGAGAGGTAATGTCTGGACTTCGGCATTCTTGGCACACTATTGTCACTGTTGATCTCGGAATACAAAAATGCCTAATGATTTCCGAAATAAAATGCCCTATGCTTCTAGCTCCAACTGCCATTCTGCCTTCATAGTCTATTAATTGCAGTTCTGATGCCTTAATCACATCGGAAACCTTTTCGCATGGATCATCTGAGTGCAAATGACAGATCGACCAATGCATTGTCCATTTATACTTTGTGTACGTGACAGTACCATCATCTGTATATGTGCATGACTTTTTCCACCTTTTATGTTGGTGCCACACGTTCTTAATCTTCCATCATGAATTACTATGTTCAGTACAGAAGAATACTCTATTACCTCTTTGGAAAAGGATACATCTTGAAAAGCGTTGGCGGAGGAGTTGTTGATGGAGACCGCACCACACTGTAGCACCAGTGCCTGAAGCTGACCATATACAGCAGGTATCGACCATGTGACATTAGCTGTAAGTTAATAAAATGTGGATGCCACATACTCATCACCATCCATACATGCATTACTATTATGATAGCACGTGATGAAAAGTTTGTTCCCACTTGCCAAAGAAGACTTCCTCACAGCAACATAACTATGCGTAAAAGAATACCGTACACACTAAGTAATGGCTAATTAATTGTAACATTAATTAAGAAACATCTGACTGCTACACACTTAATGAAAGGTCAACATTAATAAAACAGACAGACTGCAGGGACGGATTTGTGACTTGAAAGGGTGGAAAAAGGGTCCTATGTACATGTGTTTGTAAGTGGATCATTGCTACTGCAGATAGCGCTGATGAGTGAAAGTCCTTCTAACCATGTGTCGTCTGTTCCTTATGTGTCGCAGACTATGTGGCTACAAGAAGCAGAATGGTATGGTACTCATGTCAAAAACAAGCCGAGAGAGTGTTTGTGTATGGCCAAGCAGATACAGACGGCCGACAGTCACCTCGGCCGTACCCAAACAAGTACCCTCACACCAACCATAACACACAACTTTTCAAGCGATTACTGGACATTTGTGTAATCCTGGGTCGTTTCAGATAGATAAGCGTGCAGAATTTCAAAATGGAGAGTCAAATTATGAAAATTACGAAGTGGAGTTTGTTTCGACCTTACATGCCTTAGAAATTTAATGAAGAATCAGTACCACAATTAACTTTATTACCATACCTGAGCACTGGAGAACAGTAATAACAGTCTGGGTGTTGATGGACGTAAATTCTTGAAACATCAATTGCAGCCAGCAGATAATGTATCCCTAGGGATTCTAGAGCTGAAGCAACCTGTGTGCAGCAAGTGATGGTCCTGTGTCATGAGAAGTAACTGGATACCAAGTCATTACCATGAATTAGCGAAACGTATTTACACTACCAGGACAGCAAAAAATGGCAATAGTAGCTTATCTCCTGATTGGAACAACTTCATAGTGGTCAATCAGGTGCTGACCATAAACATGTGATGGTAGTGTGAAGCAAGAACTGCCTTAATAAGGCGTTAATACCACAAGGTAATAAGCATAATTAATCAGTATGAATATTTGAAAACAGCGATTAGAGCTAGCTTGCTGTCACTGGGTTCAAATGGCTCTGAGCACTATGGGACTTAACATCTATGGTCATCAGCCCCGAGAACTTAGAACTACTTAAACCTAACTAACCTAAGGACATCACAGAACACCCAGTCATCACGAGGCAGAGAAAATCCCTGACCCCGCCGGGAATCGAACCCGGGAACCCGGGAGCGGGAAGCGAGAACGCTACCGCACGATCACGAGCTGCGGACTGCTGTCACTGGGGACCTATTTACAATGGTCCTGTAAATCAAATACTAATTTAAGAACCAGTCAGGGCAATGAAGTAATCACCATCATTACAATATGTCAATATGTAACGTTAGGGATGTCAATTTACACTTTGAGAACGATCGTTGATGCTTTTCACGCACAGTGTTTGATGGTAATGTGACGAGAACAGTAGTTTAAAAATTTGATTGCTTCGTGCCACAATTACGATGCACAGATAAATGATTACAATGCCATGTGCTTGAGTTGTACCACACATCCACCTCATAGGAAAATGGGGCATCTTACAAAGCGATGGCAGTTGCACTGTATGCACAGGCGATCACCAATTGATGGACACAATCAGAAGTAAACCATGGACATCAAGCAGCGTTCACTTCACCATAACAGCATTGAATAATGTTTGGGTGCCATAAAGGCGTTAATATGTATTAATACGTTAGTATCATAATTTCAGTACGTTATATCTAGAGAAAAAATCGCTGACAGATTTTAAGAAAAGGAAACAACTTGATGACACTGAAATATAACCATCACGTGCAGAGTGGTCGATTGTTTGTCACTTAAACTCTTGATTGATAAAAATGATTTCCGAAATAAAATTCCCTATGCTTCTAGCTCCAACTGCCATTCTGCCTTCATAGTCTATTAATTCCAGTTCTGATGCCTTAATCACATCGGAAACCTTTTCGCATGGATCATCTGAGTGCAAATGACAGATCGACCAACCACACGTTTTGCTTCCCATGGAGAATAATTCATGGAGCTACAACATCTATAACACTTTAAGAGTATAGTATCATCATCACAGTAAATAACCATTAGGGGAGGAGTACTCTTACATGTCCACCTCAATGTTGAAAAACTTCTTTCTACTGTAGCACTAGATGCAGGCAGACATGCTAATATTTTGTAGAGCGTGTGCAAAGTAGGATAGTCAGACCTAGGACAAACAGACAACGCTTGCATAACAGAATCATCATCACTAACGGCGTTTGTGCTCGTTTGAATGTATTGAAGAATCTCTCCCATTACTCTCTTTTTAATCGCAAAGAGTGATTCTTCTTCAAAGAACGGTAGTTCAGTTAATCACTGATTCAATTTATGTGCCAGATCATTACCGTCGTGTTTCAGAAATTGTTAGGGCAAAAGGATGTTGAATTTTAAAAGATAAATACTTTCTTCAGCAAAACGTTCTCTCATGTTAGGCGTAATATGGTCCAGTGTTGGAATAAAACCAGTTGTTTCCCCATACGTCACAGTATCATCATTATGATCGCAGTTTTCCCTGTGTCTTTGTCTGCCTATTGGACGTGGACACTCATCTCCAAGTCTAACTCTTCCATAACGGCCTTCGGCTTATCAACAATACGAGCAAAGTGGCTATCAGGATGAGGTCTCATGCCGTCGTACACCTTGAGCGTCGAATCTAATTTCGCTTTTGCCATCACGACGTCCAAGCTAGGGTCATGTAAGATTTTGCTGACTGGGTTTGTTACGATCATAATGTCGCTCACTGTAAACAGAGTGATAATAAGCTCGTAACTAGAGAGAGCTTGAAGGAGAATATTTGCTTTGGCAGCCGTTGTTCTATCCCTCCAACACAGTATTTTTTTAAGAACTTTACAGACTGTTCCGAGATCAGGTGCGAATTGAATAACAACAGCATGTCGCTCAACCCGTCTCGTTTGACAATGTGACTGTAGCGAGTGTTTTAGCTGATTCTTTAATGTTGCGTACCCCTTGCTAGAGGCTGTAAAGAACGATACTACTTCTTCAATAGTACAAAGTGAGTTTCTCACACCTGTCACTTTGCAACTGCAAGAGACAGCGACGTTGAGCTGTTGACTTCGGCACGGTGCTGCTTGAGCGTTGATAGCTATCTTTTTACTGTAGCCACAGCTCCTTTCAGTTCTGACGTATTAACTGAACAATCATTACAACCATTAGCCACACAGTTTTCCAGTGAGAGAAAATGGTTCAAATGGCTCTGAGCACTATGCGACTTAACATATGTGGTCATCAGTCCCCTAGAACTTAGAACTACTTAAACCTAACTAACTTAAAGACATCACACACATCCATGCCCAAGGCAGGATTCGAACCTGCGACCGTAGCTGTCACGCGGTTCCAGACTGAAGCGCCTATAACCGCACGGCCACACCGGCCGGCCCAGTGAGAGAGAAAGCCTTTCAATTCTCCTTAGAATCGTAGTATCTAATACTTCACCAGTTATACTACGCTCTTCATCTAGACTCTCTTGAGGTTCATCGTCAATGTTTCCGCTACAATCACTGCCTTTCTGGATGCCAACGAAACCCAAAAATATTTCGTGTTATTTGCCGTCAACATCAACATATCTTGCAGCTAAACTCAGTTGGACAATGTGCGCTATGTCCGTAGTCTCATCGAAGATTATGGTGTAATAACGAGTTTCTTTGATTTCCTCCAGCATTCTCGATAATATCACTGTTTCACAGCATGAAATAAGTTCGTTACACTTTGTTTTACTTATGTAAGTGGCGTTTGGTTTAGTGGTCTCAAGGTGATGTTTAAGTTGTAATTCTCCAGCGTCAATTCACTATCTCAGAAGAGCTCTAAAGCTTCCCTCCTTACTCACTATCCTCTCACGATCATTTTCGTTTTCTAATAGACCCCCATCATCTCTATGCCCCCGCAGAGGAAAATCTTGTTTTCAACCAAGTAGCACTGTTTTTAATACAGGTACAAAACGGCCACTGCTTTCCCTAGTCCTTTCCATTCTCTGTCTTGATAACTGATTTATGACCTCAAGTTCGCGGTTGTCTCGTATCGCCAAAAATAATTTAGCATCTGCTGACGCTTCAACGTGGTACTTGAGCTGAGAGTGGGTGTCAAGGTCACCATACTTACCAGTAAGTTTGACAAACTCTCTTAGTTGTTCAGTCACAATTTTCTTGGCAATAATGGGTTTCTTTCCTCCAGCAGTTTCATTATTCACAAAAATTGAGCACTTAATGCAAAGGGTCCCTTTTTAACTTGTGAGAACACGAGTCATGGATAGTGTTCAAAGTTATTAACGTGCTCTTGTGTGCGTTTAACCCGCCCCCTCTTGTTGATCTCGGAAGTAGGAAACATATGTCCTTTTTTAAGTTTTCTTGTAGCCATCAGAAACTTGTGTTTTATATCGTCACTAAAATTTCCTGACGCTAATATATCCAAATAATTGTAAATATCCGTGGGATTAATGGAATCAGTTGACGAACTTTGTTGTGGAAGTTTCGACGAAGTGCTGGGCTCTGCTTCTACATCTGGTGGTGTTTACGTGGCTGAATGATGACCGGAAACTTCAGATGTTTCTATTTATTATATAGCTACGACCAAGCTAAATTAGAACCTAATTATTCTCGAATAAACACTTTATATGCACTGAAAAAGGCAACACACTTAGCACTAAAATACACACTGTCACACTCCGTGTATTTCTTATATCATTCATCACCACAGTGACTGAACTCCGATGGCTAATAAACGCAGTTGTTCACTTTTCATCACTTCCAAGTTATTGATATGATTATAGCTTTCAAACTGACTACCTGGCAGTGACTCTGCTTCCGTTATATGTTTCGAGAACATTCGCTTCCTGAATGTTCGCTTCCAGACATTTATCTAGTGTGGACAAATACCTACTGTGAAAGCGACAAGCCAATATGTACCTACAACGTATGATATAAGGGCCAGTTTCCAATGATTTCATCATTCGGCAGTTTATGTGTGTGGAACTTTTATTGTCGATTCCGTTCCTTTCTAGTGCATTTGACATTTACGAGTTAAGAATAGGAAACTGTTGTGAAGGAAATAGTACAAATATTGTAATGTTCTTTTGAAAAAGATTAACGCTTTATAAGATGATATTAATGGAATCTCTGGACCGTCGAATTCATCATGTAGCGTGCAATGCAACTTCCAATACCAATAAATATATAAAGTCACAGAAAATACATTCAGCCCCTTAGGTACTGAATCCTGTGGACCTGTTCAAAACTGATAACTTTGCTCCCTGTGCGCATAGCAAATATATTAAATTGTCTTACCTCTAAAGCAGCAATGGGGTAATGCGATATATTCTGGTCCCCCATGAAAAAAAAAAAAAAAAATGCTAGCCACAGGCTCATCAGTGTGGAATGCTGGCCATAATACTTGAAATGCACATGAAATTATTTTGGATGATAAACGAGAACATTTAAGAAAATCCAACTTCTTTGAAAACTATATGACCTCGACCGGGACGAGGTACCGCTTATGGTGAATTACTAACACTGAGTTTCTTCTTTAGCGACATTGTATTGCATGTTACGTTGTCATTTCAAAAACATCTAGCAATTGTAGTTACATTACTCGCAATTGATTCACAAACAATGAGATTTAAGTAGCAAGTATTATCTAACCTCATTAATCCAACATAAATGCAAATCATCAAATTACATATCGCTGTGTTAACAAATCATAAAAAACATTACAAAAGTGAAATATCCAACTAGCCTTTTTATCAAGAAAGTTTATGTACATTCTGGGATTACTCAACGATAACAAATTATCAGTCAATTCATCTATTCTAACGAGCTGGCAAAAACAAAAATCGTAATTATTTAACATCTTTATCTTGCTTCCATGAAGACTTCTGCTTCGAAATTCAACAATATTGACATACCTATATTGATCTAAGACTTCATTGCTTCACACAGCTCACCACAAAAACTCACTACTTCATTATCTTTTCCTCATAGACTGCTACCTACAATTGTGCGTCTAGCGCTCTCATAATCCAGCACTGTAGTCTCAGACCAAAAACCGTATCTCTGGTTCTGCGGTCGTGCACAGTTAGCGATCAGCGTAATAGAGCCTATCAGAGACATACATCGTTCATAAAAGCATAGTTCCATTTTAATTCACATTAATGTACATATTCAGGTACCACTTACAAGTGTACACCAATTAACTCCTTTCAATATTGTTACGAGGCTCAAAACAATACTTTTACTGAGAAGTTATTATGAAAAACTATTATCAATACTTCTCAATCAACTGATCACTCTCGCTCTTGACTAATCTTCACACTTGCACTTGCTAAAACTCCGAATTTTTACTTATTCATGCTTCAGTCTTAACATTTCTGCTTCTGAATGTAAACTAGCCACCTGTCAGTAGACTAGATTAGCATGAACTACAACTGGTCCTGTATTATCTTGCTGAAAGATAGATGCCGTACAGTTATAGGTCTTAAAATAACAGAAACGCAGCAGCTGCAGTCCAAATCACCGGCTGCGCAAACCAGAGATGATCGCGTTGTGTACTTAGTTTATCGTCACGTCGTCACACCAAGACCTGGATCCTTACGACGTTGCAGTATTTCAACGTTCGTTCTCCTCAGAGCAGCCACACACGGATACGTCCATCTTGTTGCTGTATACAGAATCGGGACTTCTCTGAGACGATGACGTGGTATCACTTTTGAGTCCTTGGGACCCACACTGCCTGGGTGAACTTCATTCTTGTACTCTCCTCTAGGGAATTTCCAAAAATTGTCGCCACGGCAGGAAAAGAGATAACTTATTTTCTTGAATGTAAAATTTAAATTATCTTGCCCACCCTTTTTACACATCTTGCGAAAAAATTAACGTTTTTAAAGAAGAAGAAAGTCCGGCAGATTAGACAGACTGTCGTTCTGGTCCAATACTAACATCTCCCAAAGATAATAAACTTTGAGTGCAAGATACGCTAACTAAAAGATGGTCTCTGACTTTTAAACTCGACCCCGCCGAGGGAAGGTGTGAAAGCCAGCCTTTCCACATAATCTACATCGTGAATTCGTGGCTAGTAGTGAGTAGGAGATCTGAATGCTGCAGCCCCAGAAACTCATTCACGAGTGGTGTGGTAAGCTTACTGTATCTTGAAAGTGTTGAGTCCCCAAAATAACCCTTATGCAGCCGAAACAAATTTTTAGATACTGCAGATGGTATATTGCCTTAAGAATTTCTGTGGTATGTAGGGGTTACAAGCCTTCTAACTACGGTCCACGTACTTCGGATAGTAATCGTGGAAAATCAGTAATCTGTCGTTCGAGTTAACCCATGCTATATGACGTCGATATGTCTGAAGTTGTAAGCCAAGTAGTGGCAAATTAGCGATGCTTTGCACCCGATCAGGACAGTGGTCGTTTCATTGTCTTCTGTATCATCGCAGCTCAACATGTACTTCTTCCGCTAGCGATGACAGAGACTTAATTTTCAAGTATTCATGTACTCCACTGACGTTGATACATTACACATCGATGGTGACTGAAGGAAGTCACTTGCACTATTGAAACATTGTTTGCATTATAACACCTTCATTCACTGCACATGATTATCGTCACCACTTGATTCACAATTGTGACATGGTCTCAATCACCTGCAAAGCTACATTTGCCGTTTCGAGGCATTCAGGTATTGTAATGGTGTTTCTTATTTCTTGGTATAAGCTCTTTATTAAATCACTCTTTGATTTACAGGGCTATCACTCGCTCCACGTGGTCAACATCATCAATTGTTTCTCCACTGTTAGACGGTCTCCATCAACTACTGACCTAGCGTCGAGATTTCCAAGGGGGAAAGGGGAGGAAAAAAAAAACTTAAACATACAATATTTTGTGTAATGTAATATCTTGTACAGGCATCTTTTATTAACCTGACACGTTCCACATCATTACGAAGTGTCGTATTCATGATCTATGGAACAAGTATTAATCTAATCTAATCTAATCGAAGTGTAAAGGTACTATACTTACGTTGAGTACATAATGGTATCTACACGTTACCGAATTATTCTTCGCGTTACTGGACGATTACTTGTTGCATATGGTTATCATCACCACCTGAATCGTTATTGTGAGTTTCTGTTCATCAACATCCCACTTTCGATCCCTTTTTACAATGAAAATATATTCTAATGACGTATGATTGCTTCATGGTATCGACACGTTATTAAAATACTCTTTGCGTTGCAGCACCTTCACCTGCTGCATACAGATATCATCAGCACTCGTCTCGCACTTCTAATAAGATGATATCCGTCAATAACCAGTCCGCACCACTGTTTTCAAGTAATAAGGTACTGTAATGTCGTTGATTACTTCATGTTACTGACACGTTATTAAAATACTGTTGCATTACTTGAACAGATAGTTTTCATCAACGCATACTTCACCTCTGTGACATGATCACCGCCAACAGCCAAACTGATTGAGCTGTTGTCAAGAATTCAAGTATTATAAATATGCTGATTATTCCATGATAACGAAGTGTTATTAAATCTCTCTTAAAATTACAGGATGTGAAGTGCTCTCCAACGCCAGTCCAACTGCATTGCTGTCGTAAAATATTCAGGTACTGTAAACATGTTTATTACTTTCTGGTATCGACAAGATATTACGGAACATTTCACATTACAGGACAATCGTTCCATTTTCATGATTACCTTCAGTACACGATTCGTCATTATAACATGATGTCCATCAACAGTCCAACAGCTGTCTTCAGTTATTTAGATACCGTAATAATGTTCATTACTTTATCTTACTGAACTGTTACTAAACTGCTCATTCGGTTACATGACGATCGCATGCTGCTTCTGACTGTCTTCAAAAGATGGTTAGCCAGAGTGAGGTAATCACAGTCACATCCACAAATGCCGTATGCTGGGCCCATCATCGTCAGTGGGATTCCGTCAATAGATCACAATCATCGACATTCAAGATGTATCTTTATCTCACGTTGTTTCAGTTATCTGAAATCATATTCCATACCTTGACAGTATTTCATGCATGGAGGCTGACGCTTGAATGACACCGACACGTTATTTATCACTGTTACTGTCGTACAGCCGTTACTTACCGTGCTTAGCTTACTTCAGACTCGTGTCTTTTACTGTGCAATGGTCACCTCCAATATATCGACGGTCGTCACTCCGCAAGATGTAACCGGTTTTAGGAGATGATACGATACATTCACCGTGTTTCTAACAGAATGCTCTTCACTCTTCGTCATCTACAGTTATACCAACAATTCGTGTGTGGAGGGTATGACTATGCGACATTCACAGATTACTTAATTACTGTGGATTGCACATAGTCATCACACAATGCGCATGGCTATCATCATGCATTGGTTTTTCAGTACGAGGTGGTCTCGTCAAGAAATCAACTACAATCAATGTCAAGTTGTATCCTTCTCAGGGTATTATTATCTGAGGCGTCATGAGTGTGCTGATTAGTCATTCATTCATGAAGCGTGGTGGTCCTGCGGTGCCACCACTTTCCTAAATTACTCTTCCGTTACATGACGATCCGTCGACGCCACACTACAGTCACACACTTTGCATGGGAATGATCAGCCATGGTTGGCCCAATATGATGTGTTCTAGATCAACAACCCAACTTCCAACGCTGTTTCTAAATAGATGACGCCGGCCGGAGTGGCCGTGCCGTTCTAGGCGCTACGGTCTGGAACCGAGCGACCGCTTCGGTCGTAGGTTCGAATCCCGCCTCGGGCATGGATGTGTGTGATGTCCTTAGGTTAGTTAGGTTTAATTAGTTCTAAGTTCTAGGCGACTGATGACCTCAGAAGTTAAGTCCCATAGCGCTCAGAGCCATTTGAACCATTTGATCATACTGATTCATGCATAGAGAGTGATAGATCTGTAAACAACGCATATTATTGGATTATAAAATCACTCTTCCTGATTTATAAGCTTCAACAACTATTTCGTCACTGCGTGGTGCTCTCCTTCGACAACACATCTCAAAAGGATTCGGCACGTAGGACATCCGCAACAGAGAGTCGTGATAATTAATTTACACAGTACTCTGTGAATGTCAACATGCATGCAAGCAGGTTGCCGACTGCCTGACAAACGAATGTTATTTACCACTGTTTCAGTCTCACGAACTTCAGTTGATCAGCATACTATACCTCAGGATAATTTAGGTCAACGTGTTGTGGTCTCTGTCGATAACACAACTGCCATTGCTGTTGAAGATGTTAACTTCCCTTAGGAGTATGGGAATGACACTGTACAAGCAGAGTGCTCATTGATAATGATGGTTAATTCGTACATGGGGGGTGATGGTTGTCTGGAGCGGTATTTGTTCAAATTTCGTTGTGGAACACAGAACCATCAGTCGCCGAGCATGGTAGGTTTCAGCACCGTTTTTGTCAATATCACGAGGTATCTTCGATAATTCATATGAAGTCAGCTTCGCGGAGGTAATCTTTTCCAGAGATGTGAAAGAGTGTTCATCTTAAAGACGTCTTGTACTGTAATAACCACAGTAATGTTTTCACGAAGAATTGCGGTTTTCTTATATCTCTGTGCTGAGCGATGTTATATTTCAAAATATACATTTGTCTTCACACTACTGTCACCCGCCATAGAAATAATTTTTATCCACGATTCTCTCAATATGAGGTGTTATCTATGTACAGCCAAGGTACCACTGATATTGGAGGAGTATTTAGTTTTCGAGATTCGTTCATGTACAGTCATTATAACGTTATTAAATCATGCGAAGGATGAAGATTACTTCATACCATAATCATGTTATTAAATTATAGTTTGTTTTACAATAGACATACTTGCTGCACAGGACTGTCATCAGCGCCTGAATCGCCATTGTATTTATTGTTCATTAACCTCAGCCCCACCCCCACCCCCCATCTCCAACCACCGCTGTTTACAATTATCAGTTATTCTAACGATGTATGATTGCTTTTTGATATGGACATGTCGTGGAAATACTCTTTGCATTTACAGGATCTTCACCTGCTGCATATGATTATCACCAGTACTTCAGTCACTCTTCGGCGTCCATCTACAACCAGCCTGCCAAATTTGTTTTCAGCTATTCAGGTACTGTAATGTTGTTGATTACCTCGTGTTACTGACATGTTATTAAATCAATCTTTGCTTTACAGGACCATGTCTCACTGCACGTGGTTGTTACCAACACTTAATTCGCCATTGTGAGACAATCTCCACTAACAGCCCAATTGCTTTAAGTATTGTCGAGTATTCAACGTTACAAATATGTTGATTACTCCATAATAACGACCGTGATATTAAACTCTTCTTGAGATTAACGGAAAACAACTCGCTATTCATAGTTATCTTCAGCACTAGATTCATCAAGGTGGGGTGCTCTCAAACAGTTGTCCGACTGACAATGCTATCGTCAAGTATTCAGGTACTGTAATTATGTTGATTACTTCATGGTATCGACAAGTTATTAAATAACCTTTTACTTTAGAGGACCACAGTTCTATTCTCATGGTTATCCTGAGCACTTGACTCGTCGTTGTAAGGTGGTGTCTATCAACAGTTCCGCATCTGTTCTCAGTTATTCAGGTACGATAATAACTCTGATTACATGGTGTTATCAAAGTTCTACTAGTTTTTCATTCTGTTACGTGACAACCAAATGCACTCATGATTGTCTACAAAAGATGGTCTGCCGATGTCAAGTACTCACAATCACTTCTATAAATGCCATTTGTTAGGCCAGTCAGTATCAGTGGGGTTCCATCAATAGATCACTGTCATCGACATTAAAGATGTATCTTTATGCGACGTCCTTAAAGTGGCCTGTATACATAATGTCGTGTTCTACAAAGTGATAATACACTAGCGGCCATTAAAATTGCTACACGACGAAGATGACGTTTTACAGACGCGAAATTTAACCGACAGGAAGAAGATGCTGTGATATGGAAATAATTAGCTTTTCAGAGCATTCACACAAGGTTGGCGCTGGTGGCGACACCTACAACGTGCTGACACGAGGAAAGTTTCAAACCGATTTCTCATCCACAAACAGCAGTTGACCGGCGTTTCCGACTTTGATAAAGGTCGGATTGTAGCCTATCACGATTGCGGTTTATCGTATCGTGACATTGCTGCTCGCGTTGGTCGAGATCCAATGACTGTTAGCAGAATATGGAATCGGTGGGTTCAGGAGGGTAATACGGAACGCCGTGCTCCGTCCCAACGGCCTCGTATCACTAGCAGTCGAGATGACAGGCATCTTATCCGCAGGACTGTAACGGATCGTGCAGCTACGTCTCGATCCCTGAATCAACAGATGGGGATGTTTGCAAGACAACAACCATCTGCACGAACAGTTCGACGACGTTTGCAGCAGCATGGACTATCAGCTCGGAGACCACGGCTGCGGTTACCCTTGACGCTGCATCACAGACAGGAGCGCCTGCGATGGTGTACTCAACGACGAACCTGGGTGCACGAATGGCAAAGCGTCATTTTTTCCGATGAATCCAGGTTCTATTTACAGTAACATAATGGTCGCATCCGTGTTTGGCGACATCGCGGTGAGCGCACATTGGAAGCGGGTATTCGTCATCGCCATACTGGCGTATCACCCGGCGTGATGGTATGGAGTGCCATTGGTTACACGTCTCGATCACCTCTTTTTCGCATTGACAGCACTTTGAACAGTGGACGTTACATTTCAGATGTGTTACGACCCGTGGCTCTACCCTTCATTCGATCCCTGCGAAACCCTACATTTCAGCAGGTTAACGCACGACCGCATGTTGCAGGTCCTGTACGGGCTTTTCTGGATACAGAATGCTGTCCTGGCCACCACGTTCTCCAGATCTCTCACCAACTGAAAACGTCTGGTCAACGGTGGCCGAGCAACTGGCTCGTCACAATACGCCAGTCACTACTCTTGATGAACTGTGGCATCGTGTTGAAGCTGCATGGGCAGCTGTACCTGTACACGCCATCCAAGCTCTGTTTGACTAAATGCGCAGGCGTATCAAGGCCGTTATTACGGCTAGAGGTGGTTGTCCTGGCCACTGATTTCTCAGGATCTGTGCACCCAAATTGCGTGAAAATGTAATCACGTGTCAGTTCTAGTATAATATATTTGTCCAATGAATACCCGTTTATCATCTGCATTTCTTCTTTTTGTAGCAATTTTAATAGGCAGTAGTGTATTTCATACTTGGAGGCTGACGGGTGAATGACATCAAGACACTATTTATTAATGTTGCTGACACATTTAACGTGGATTGCTTACTGCATACTTGTGTCTTTCAGTGTCGCCGCTGATGAAGCGGATACAATCGTGTTTTAGAAGATGATGAAATCCACTATACGAAGCACCATGTACTGCGATGATGACAGCAAGAAGAGAATGCTCTTCACTCTACGACATCTAAATTAACACTAATAATTCCTGCATGGAGGGAGATGGCTATGCGACATTCACAGGTTACTGAATTACTGTGAATTGCACATAGTCATCTGTCTTTGTGCATGCTTAGCTTCATGTATTGATTCTTCAATATGAGCTGGTCTCGGCAAGAACTCAACTGTCACCGAATATCAAGTTGTATCCTTTTTAGAGGTAAGCTTGAAGTATTCTCTGAGACATCATGACGATGCTGATGACAGGTTTCACACATTACCAGTGATGGTTTGAGATGTTTGAACTTCATAAAGTTACTATCGTCTTCATCTGTCATCATACATTTGCATGGGAATCATCAAGGACGATTCGTCCAGTGTGAACTGGTCTTTCTCACGAACGCAACCTCCATCGCCTTTCAAGACGTGTTCTATTTGAAAGAGGTAACAGAATGTTGTTTCTTAAGTTTTTATGAATTTTAATGATGTTCGAAATGCTGTATCTGTCACTGTGCTGGATCCATCAGCACGGGGTGTCCCATTATATGATCTCTTGTCAGTTATGTGCAAATACCATCACTCATTCTGTGTGGAAAGCAACACATGTAGTTCTTAATGGGTGATATATTGTTGGTCAGCAGTTTCGCTAGCAAATAATTGATCACTCTGCGTCTGATGTTGCTCGGTAATACCTCTCTGCTGAATCTTTTTGTAAAAAGAGGCCGCGACCTCGTTGCTGTCCATTGTATACTTCATGGGAAGCATGAGTACTCGTTCTCAAAGTGTAAATTGTTCTCCCCACTGTAATGATAATGATTACTTCGTACTGACAGATTCTTAATTTACTCTTTTTTTTTTCCAGGACTATTACTTGCGCCTGTTAGCTACCATCACACCAATTGGCAAATGTGAGAAGGTCTCCGTGAGCAGACGATCTGCCATGCTGTTCTCAAGTATGAGGACTTGAAATGGTGTTGATTACTTTAGGATATCCGCATGTTATTAATTGCCCTTTGTGCTACAGGGCCTGAATGAGTTCTCATGCTTATCTGCAGCACCTGATTCGCAATAATAACGAAGTCTCCATCAATAGTCCCGTTGTAATAGATGCCTTCAAGTATTCAGGTACTGTGACCATTTTGATTACATTGTGGCATCACAAGAAAACTACCTTTAGAATTTCGGAAACATCATTCTTTCGCCATAGCTACCTTTACACGAGATTCGAGATTGTTCTCCAAGGGCAAGCAAGTTGTCATCGCTATTTCAGAATATTCAGACAGGTCCATGTTGCCGATTGCTTCGTGATACTAATATGTTATTAAATTTGTGTATACATCACAGGACCATTACATGAGTATTATCAGCACTTGATTCACCACTGTGACGTGGTTTCCATCAGCAGTCAAGCTATCATTGCTGTTTCCTGTTATTCAAGTAGTGTCAATGATTTTGATATCATTGTTGTAATTGAATGGTATTAAACTACTTCTCACGTTACAGGAATTTCATTTTCTCCTGACGGTTTGCTCTACCGTTAGAATTGCGACAAATACTTCATCTTCGCCTATAGAGTAGCTGCCATGGCTGCTTCTAGTATTTATGTACTGCACTGATGATAATTCTTTATTGTATTGACACATTGTTATATTATCTTTTCTCATATTGTTTATCTACACATAAGATTCGAAGCTTTTATGTACTCAGATCCTGTAATGTATACAACTACTTCTTGGTATATACACGTTAGGAAATTACTTTTTATCGTTACAGGATCATGTCATACAACACATCGTTATTTTCAGCACTTGATTCACCCTCTGTAACCTGGGCTCCCACAACGTAGTCTGTTGGTATGAAGAAATCTCAGTCATCAGCTTAAAAGCTGTATCCTTCACTCAATACGTGTCAAAGCATAAAGCTCAAATAACATGGCTGCAGATGGTATTTCCGTTCCTTCCAAGATGACAGAGTGTTACCGTACCAGTGAAGTACCGGATAATAACAACAGCAATCTGTGTATGGCCGATAACGATTGTCTAGCCACGAAATGTCATTAAAATACAGTTATTTTCAAATAAACAAGCAATGTAATAATATTGATTGAATCATAGTATGGACACATTTTGAAATTACTCTTTCCATTAAAGGAGAATTCGTGCTTCACATGTGTGTCTTTAAAATTAAACTCGGTATTGTAAGATAATCTTCACAATATATTACGTGACTTTGATGTTATCTAGTATTCAGCTGCCTGAATGATACTGATTTCATTGTGGTATGTTCTATGCATTACAGAGTCATCATCTTCAGCAGTTGCTTCATCATTGGGAAATGGTTGTCACCAACGTCCAAGCTTCCACTGCACATGTTATACTGATATGTTCTGCGTCAGAACGTCGATACTTCACTCATTTACTCTTTCAGTTGCAGGACCATGTTTTGCAGCGCATGGCAATGTGAGCACCTACTTCACAACAGTAAGATGAGTCACTCAACAGTGTAGCTGCTATGATCCTTTTTCTGGTAATCGGATACTGTTATGATTATGACTGCAGTGTGGTATGGACACGTTATTAAGTTATTTTTTGAAATACAGGAACGTAACTTACTGTTCGTGATTACCTTCTACACTTGATTTACCACTGTGAGGAGCTGTCATTTAAATGCAAACTCTCATCGATTTTTGTAAGTATTCACATACTGCAATAATGTTAATAATCCATTCATGGATGGAGATTACAACAGAATAACGACTCATTATCATATTACTGTTTGTGTTTCAGAAGCCTCCGTTCCTGCACTTAATTAACTTCAGCACTTTTATCATCTGTGTGCGAGTATCTCAATCGATTCCATAAGATCCAGCTGCTGCTTTCCAAAGGATAACACAATTCAGAGATGCTCGACCCATCAGCTAGATGTATTTCCACCAGTGGGTGCCTGTGACTCATTCAAGAGATATCCTTCTGCCAAGGTGCTACAGTGACAGGGCTCCAATGTACTGCAGTGAATATGCTAATGTGTGCGTGGAAGCTGGCAACTGTCTGGCTGTCACAAGATATTTGTTACTGTCACAACCACCCAGTTGCTAGTTACCCATCATGCTATACCTCATACTTGTGTCGGTCAATATGTGGTAGTCTCCGTAAACAGCTTAACAACCAACGACGCTACAAATGTTACGGTTGCTTTGGAGACGGTAGACGCCTACTGTACACCTAATGTACAGTCGTGGACAAAACGAGCGAGACCCCTCGCCTTTTCGTTATGCTGATCCGCACAGCTTTAAAGTCTGCTACACAGCATAACAGGCAAGGCGACGAAGTGCTACCAACATACTATGCAAGTTCGCTCAGCTGATGTGCTGAGATAGCTAGCACTGGAGAAACTCGCGCTTCGATGACGCCGCAAAATCGTCCGCCACCACTTCGTGAAAAACGAAATACCTCACGTATAAGCCAATGTGTTGTATTCGCATATCTGTGACTATGACTTGGATCTAAAGTGTGGTTATGGAAAGTAGGTATGCTCAGATTGCGAATCTAACATCATGAATAAAGACAAGGGGAAATGAAATAGGCGTCCTTCCTCTTCCGTAACATCAAATATATTTTAGTTTGTCTTTCTTAAATGAACTGCCCAGAAAATCATTCACCAGAAGTGAATAACTTTTTAGTAACACCAGATGATATTAACAGCTTGCCGGCGCGGGTTAGCCGTGCGCTCAACGGCGTCATATCGCGGACCGCGTGGCTCCTTGCGCCATCAGTTCGAATCCCCGGGCATGGATGTGTGTTAGGTTCGGTAGGTTGAAGTAGTTCTAGATCTAGGGGACTGATGACCTAAGCAGTTTGGTGGCATAGTTCTTAGAGTCATTTTTTGACATTTCGCGTAAATTTTCTTTACATAAACGGCCGTAAATTTAGATTGCGTTGGCATAGCTCACTTTTTTACACCACCAAGGGACCGTATACCACAGGAAATGAGATACATTTCCGCTTATTATGTCCACGAGTACTCGAGGTAAACGGGTTTTAAGGGATGGGTAGACAGATAGACGATCAAGAAAGTGAGACTCGTAGAATTCCATTTTTACCGATTTGCGTGACGAAATCCTAACAACGAAAATAGCTACCACAGTTACTGAAGATGAGGGTCACATAATAATTTCCCCTACTCTTTATTCGAAATGTTCCAGTTGCAGTCGATACATCAGCATATTAATCGTAGCTACGCTTTCGATCCAAATCACGTTTACAGGAATGCAAATAAAATCCATTTGCCTATACATGTGGTAATTCAGATCCCACTACAAATGCCACCGCGTTGTAGATGTTCAAATGCCTCTGAGCACTATGCGACTCAACTTCTGAGGTCATCAGTCGCCTAGAACTTAGAACTAATTAAACCTAACTAACCTAAGGACATCACACACATCCACGCCCGAGGCAGGATTCGAACCTGCGACCGTAGCGGTCGCTCGGTTCCAGACTGTAGCGCCCAGAACCGCACGGCCACTTCGGCCGGCGCGTTGTAGATGTGCGAGCACTCCCATTACTAGCTTCCTTAAGGAACACTTCGGCTAATGAACGTTTCCTGGCTGTGGCACGTCTAATGGAGAATTCGAAACATTGTATAATACGTTTGGCAGCTACGTCGCCGTTTATTTCCTGGGGTGGTGCAGAATTATCCTACTAAATTTACTCGCTAATAACAGTTTTTTGTTATTTCGATAAACATCCCGAATGATTGTCACATAAGCAGTGACATAAAGGTAGACAATTCATGGTTTTGAGTCCAGAAAGCTCTGTGTAACGGAAACTACAGATAATTTTGCCATTTTCATTGCGAAATTCCCGGTTTATTCATGTCTGGGGTAATAATAGAGGGCTGTTTGCCTGGGTTGTCTGCTAGCGTAGTGAAAGGTGTTTGCTACTGCAAGGGAGGTCTGGTTTGTTTTCGGTTCTAATCTCTATGGAGGCAGATAGACTATCAGTAAAGGAATTTTAAAAAATTCTCGCGCCCCCAATACGTTTTATTCCTACCTTTATTCTGTTCCGGCGCCCCGTGGATGTCGATATGAAACTCTTGTAGAATTTCATACATGTTACTGCCTACTTTTTCCGCTTTTGTCCATAACTGAATTGACTTACGTGTGGCACTGAATGATTTTTAACTGAATTTCGTTATGAATCTTCACGCATTACTAAACTGGCACACTTTCATGTTAGGTCAGCAACGGTAATCCAGTATGACTGGTCTGAACGTTGACACAGACAATTTCGTGGCCGAATGCGCATAATATTTTGCTACTTCGTAACGATCTGGGATACTTTGTCGTACTAAAACAGTTATGTTACCACGATAAGCTGAAATTTATTTTTATTAGTACAGTTCATACTAATTATCGTTTCTTCTTTCATTTACATCTTAATATTTAGGTGTTGTTGTTAAGACACTAATCAGCACTGATATAGTCTTACTCATGATTGAAAACAGTCTGACAAATTTCGGATAGTTTTTCAATTTCGCGCCTGTGCATAGTATGTTGGTAGCACCTCGTCGCCTTGCCTGTCACGCTGTGCAGCAGACTTTAAAGCTGTGCGGATCAGCATAACGAAAAGGCGAGGGGTCTCGCTCGTTTTGTCCACGACTGTAAGTGATAAGGGTAATGGTAATCCTTGCGTGGCTGATGATGGTTGTGTGGTCCCAAAATATTACTTAATTATTGTAACAAACACACAATTGCCTCTCTCCTTGCATTGAAAGCTTAAGGAGTGTTTTTGTCCACGTGAGGTGCATCTTTCATCAGTGTAGCTGAATTCGCTGTTAAGGATGCATTCATTGCTAGAGGTAATGGTGCTCGTCGTCAAGAGGTTATATGCTATGTAATGAAATTTCTATAGATGTCTAAATACCATCATTCAGTTTTCATGGAAAGAAACACATATGGTTCTTAATGGGTGAGATATAGTCGGTCAACAGTTTAGCTAACAAATAATTGATCAGTATGTGTGCCACAGTTGTTGTTAACATCTCATTGTCATCGCATTCCAGTTATGACCTTTCCTTAAAAAGCGATAGCTGCCCTGATCTCTAGATATAGAGCACTGAAATTATGAGGATTACTCATGGATGTATGTTAATGGTTATTAGTTTCCGAAACATGATTCTGTACCATTACAGTCACATAAACGCTATTTACTTCCCATGGTATACTTCAAATTGTGTCCATCAATCTGTGATCGCCTGCTCCAACAGATCAACTTCCATCTACAAGATATATGACTTTCCGAGGAGGCGGATGAGTGATACTACTCAAGCACAATGCATTGTAATGATCTGTCTGTGGATCGTAATAGCTGCACAAAGCAATCACATTGTTAAAATACTGTTCTCGTACATTAGCATCTCACAGTCTATAAGCAACCGATCTGCCACAGACTTTTACAATTTTTCGGGTGGTGATTAAAATAGAACATTATAATATAACAGTATTAGTGTTGTATCATAATAAAATTAACTACAGTACTTCATTACTTTAATTCCCTGCTCAAAGTTATTTTCAAATGTGGTTCGCTGCTCTAAATTATTCTTCAGTGATTGTTAAGTTCTAATCGCTGATACATATATTCATAGACATATTACATATGCTTATTACTTTGTGGTATTATCACATTACTAAAGAAGTAGTTACTTGATTACGTTTCATGGTACAGGGTCATGAGGTACTAATCACCATTTGCTTCAGCTCTAGAATCGCTTTGAAAACGTTGTTTCTGTCGACAGACAACGCGGCTTCGCTGTTTCAAAAGTTTATGCGATGGACTGATGTTAATTTCTCTGTGTGACTGACACGTTATTATATTACATTTTCATTATTTGATTCGCCGCTTTTATTGGTTTTTATTGGCTTCATGTTCTGCAGAGAAGGTGATAATGCATGCATAGAGGCTGGCGATTGTTTGGCTGCAACATGATGTTTGATACTGTTTCAGTCACCCAATCGCTAGCTGCTGTGTGTGCTATACTTCACACTTGTGTCAGTAAATATGTGGTGGTCTGAAGCAACAGCATAATTAGCACTGGTGGCTAAGGTGGTAGCCTTCCCTTGGAGATGGTAGTGTACTTCTGCACATTTCAACTGCAGGATAATGATAATGGTAATCCAAACATAGCAGGTGATTTTCGTTTAGTACCAACATATTATTAAACTACTATCAGGGACACATAACTGTTACTCGCCTTGCATGGAAAACTTAAACAGTCTTTCTGTCCATATGAGATAGTCAGTTTCAAGGCTGCATCTGAAATCACTCTTCAGACTACATTCTTTCCAACAGGTAAGTATGCTCCTCCCTAATCTGTTATTTACTATGGTGATGATACCATGTAATTAAAGTGCTATAGGTGTATAATCTCCATGAATTGATTTGCATGGGAAGCAGCGCAAGTATTTCTTAATGTGTGAGATGTTCTCAATCAACAGTTTAACTGACAAACAATCGACCACTCTGCATGTGGTGGATCACATTAATGTTTCAGTGTCATCAAGATGTATCCTTTCTTAAAATTTGTCAGCGACTTTCTTTTGTAGATATAAGGTACTGAAATTATTATGGTAATATATTCATGGATGTTATCGACACTGTGGCACCCAAACATTATTTAATACTGTTACGGTCAAGTAAAAACTGCTTGCTGTACATGGATTACTTCTGATTGTGTCCATCAAGGGTGATCGCCTGTGCCAACAGTGCAACTGCCATCGCTCTTTAAGAAGTACCATTTTCCTATGAGATGGATGTGTGATACTACTCAAGCACAATGCATTGTAATAATTTATCCGAGCATCATAATGGCTGCACGAAGCAATCGCATTTTTAAATTACTGTTCTCGTCACACTACCATCACACACTGTGCGTGGAAAGCATCAGCCCTCGTTCTCAAATTGTGAGCTAGCCTCCCTAACGTTACCTATTGTAATGATGGTGATTACTTCATAGCCCTGACTGATTGTTAAATTAGCTTTTGATTTGCGGGACCATTGTAAATTGTTCCCCAGTGACAGGTAAGATAGCTCTAATCACTGATTTCAAATATTCATACTGATTAATTATGTTTAATACCTTGTTGTCTTAACGTCTTATTAAGGTAGTTCTTGCTTCACACGACCATCACATGTTTATCGTCAGCACCTGATTGACCACTATGAAGTTGTTCCGATCAGGAGACAAGCTATTATTGCTGTTTGGTGCTGTTCAGGTAGTGTAAATAAGTTTGGCTAATGCACGGTAATGACATGGTATTCAATTGCTTCTCATGATACGGGGCCATCACTTGTTGCCACAGTTTGTTTCAGCTCTAGAATCGCTAGGGATAGATTATCTGCTGGCTGCCATTGCTGTTTCAAGAATTTACGTGCATCAACAGCCAGACTGTTATTACTGTTCTCAAGTGCTCAGGTATTTTAATAAAGTTGATTCATTGCGGTACTGATTCTTCACTAAATTAATTATGGATAACTAACTCCACTTAGTGCTTTCCATAATTTGACTCTCCGTTTTGAAATACTGCACGCTTATCTGTCTGAAAGGACCCATGATCACACAAATGTCCAGTAAGGGCCTGAAATGTTCTGTGATATCGTTGGTATCTGCGAGGGTACTTGTTTGTGTACGGGCGAGCTCACTGTCGACCATTTCTATCTGCCTGGCCATACACAAACACCATCTCGGCTTGTTCTTGACAAGAATACTATAGTAGTCTGCTGCTTGCAGTACGCTGCATCAGTCACAACGCGTGCAATACACAGGGAACACACGACACTTTCACTCATCAGCGCCATCTACAATAGCAATAATACATTTCCAGACACCTATACATAAGATCCCTTTTCCTCCTTTTCTAGTCACAAATCCGTCCCTGCAGTTTGTCTGTTTTATTAATGGTTCAAATGGCTCTGAGCACTATGCGACTTAACGACTGAGGTCATCAGTCGCCTAGAACTTAGAACTAATTAAACCTAACCAACCTAAGGACATCACACACATCCATGCCCGAGGCAGGATTCGAACCTGCGACCGTAGCGGTCGCTCGGTTCCAGACTGTAGCCTTGTATTAAGTGTGTAGCGTCCACGTGTTTCTGAATTACAGTTGCAATTAATTAGCCATCACTTCGCGTGTATGGTAATATTTTACCTACAGTTATGTTGCTGTGAGGCAGTCTCCTTTGGCAAGTGGGAACAGGCTTCACATCCCGAAGATGCCACATGCTATCTTAATTGTAATGCATGTATGGATGGTGATGAGTATGTGGCATCCACATGTCATTAACTTACAGTTTATGTCACATGGTCGTTACCTACTGTATATGTTTAGCTTCGGGAACTGGCGCTACAGTGTGGTGCGGTCTCCATCAACAACTCCTCTGCCAACACTTTTCAAGATGTAGCCTTTTCCAAAGAGGATATAGAGTATTCTTCTCCAAAATTTAATGTACAGTACTGAATATAGTAATTCATGATGGAAGCTGAGGAATGTGTGGCACCAACATACACGCCGGCCGGTGTGGTCTAGCGGTTCTAGGCGCTCAGTTCGGAACCGCGCGACCGCTACGTCGCAGGTTCGAATCGTGCCTCGGGCATGGATGTGTGTGATGTCCTTAGGTTAGTTAGGTTTAAGTAGTTCTAAGTTCTAGGCGACTGAGGAACACAGATGTTAAGTCCCATAGTGCTCAGAGCCATTTGAACAATTTGAACCAATTCAGTGTTTTTATGCGACACCAGTCTTACGTCTTTCCAAAACTATCTAGGAAATGAATGTAGATGGGATACATGCCATATGCAGGTTCGGTTGCAAGATTACGATGTTAATATATACTGCCAGTTAGCACTCTGCATGCTTATCAGCACCACAGCAGTTTGAAACCACAGTGGTATACGCTTCGTTATCGCGACTAGGGCAACTTGCAGTGATGTTTTTCCTTGGAAGCAGATTTTTGATGCAGATACAGTAATACCTATTCATTACACGTCACATAAAGTAAACAAAA
Organism: Schistocerca serialis cubense; assembly: GCF_023864345.2. Classification (NCBI taxonomy): domain Eukaryota; kingdom Metazoa; phylum Arthropoda; class Insecta; order Orthoptera; family Acrididae; genus Schistocerca; species Schistocerca serialis. The sequence continues at coordinate 690,660,906 of NC_064640.1, read as the reverse complement.
CACGGGGCACTGGCTTTATCACCATACATCTCACCGAGGTAGATAAAAATAAACGATATCTTGTAAATTAAATTATTCGCATTTCACTCCACGACAAAAAACAAATATTGTCAATGATGGATATGTTTTATGTTATTGGGAAAGCTTTTCTGTCCATAATTATAGTTACTATAACGACAGAAACAATCGTCCGGCAACAAAGTGCCATCACACTTGCATATAAACTATGGTGTTACATCTGTCCATTAAATCGGTGTCTAGGTATGTGTACTTGGATAATGTTGACTGTCGATAACTTCATGTTTGATTGTAGGTAAGTCTACGACTAGATAGATGTAGTGTTGACAGTATGACTGCCACGGAGGTTATCCAGTGACAGCATATCTAATAAGCCAAGATCTATGACAATCTTTTGTACGTTATACAACATAACAATTCTTGTTTACCTTAAGCAATAGGGAATAAAGAAATACCCCAAGGTGGGGGCGCTAAGAATTTCTTGAAGTGTTTTGCTTTTACCGTAATAAAAAATAATTCAGTCACGTGCTAACTTTAAGAAAGTTATATTTATCCTGATTATACACATATATATCATCAATAGACCAAGCAGTGTCAGGGTGAGTGTGCAACAGAGCTAACCCATTAAATCGATCCTGTTCATTGTCGACATCAGAAACGTCTATGCACTAGAGATGTGCAACACGATTCTTTTTCCCGATTCGATTCCTACGATTAAATCTCACATTGCGAATCGATTCCTACGATTCGTTCACGATTCTTTCACGATTCATTCTAGTCTGCGATGGCACGATTCTTACGGAATGCAAAAAGTTCTACATCTTACTCACAGATGGCCGGACATGTCTGAAATTGTCAATGGGGTTGGAGTCGAACTGTGTCATGATAAGAAATGCCAGCAATAGATTATTTATGAGTAAACATGCATATAACGTTACAAGTGTGATTCTCGATTTATACGTGTAATGCCTTAATTGATGAAAGATCACGTTTGATTTGATTGCACCTATTGTTTTATTTCAGTATGTCAGGAAAGAGGATTCGATTTGCGCGAAAGGTGGTGGAAAATTGCTTCCTTTGTTCACACGCATCCTCCACTTGACTGCCATCTGGCGGTCGTGATCATTCGCCACGACTCGGCATGATTCGGAAGTTGCCTTCGAAGCATAGCGTACTAAGAATCGATGAATCGTTGGAACTTGGAATCGTCACGACTCGGAAACACGCACTCGTTCTTACGATTCTTTTGAACGACGATTCGTCCGTATCACGATTCGATTCTTACGATTCTTTATTTAGAGTCGTTCAAATGAACGACTCATTCACGAATCGCCACAAATCTACTATGCACGCAGCAGTGTTGAAAAACTTCTGTCTACTGTAGCAACAGATGCTGGTAGACACGGACATACTTTTTACACCGTGTGCAAAGTTGGATAGTCAGATCTAGGACAAACTGACATCACCTGCATAACAGAATCATGATCATGAAGGACGTTTATGCTCGTTTGCTTGTATTGAAGAATCTCGCCCATTAGTCTCTTTTTAATCACAAGGAGTGATTCTTCTTCTACGAACGGTACTTCGATTAAGCAGTGATTCAATTTATGTGCCAGGTCATTACCGTCATGTTTCAATAGTTGTGTGGGAAAAAGTATGTTGAATTTTACATGATAAGTATTTTCTTCAGCAAAACGTTCTTCATGTCAGTCGTAAAATGGACCAGTGTTGGAATAAAAACAGTTATTTTCCAGTATGTCGTAGCATCATCATTATGATGGCAGTTTTCCGTGTGTCATTGTCTGCGTGTAAGACGAGGAACACTCATCTCCTCGTATAACTCTTCCATAACTGCCTTCACCTCTTCAACAATACGAGAAAAGTGGCTATTAGAATTAGCTCTCATGCTGTCGTACACAGTGAGCGTCGAATCTAATTTTGCTTTCGCCAGCGCTATGTCTAAGATAGGGTCTTGTAAGATTTTGCTGACTGGATATGTTATGCTCATAATGTCACTCATCGTAAACAGAGTGATAATAAACTCGCAATTAGAGAGAGCTCGAAGCAGAATGTTGGCTTCATCAGACGTTTATCTATCCCTCCAACACTGCGTTGGAAATTGTTTCGAGATCAGCTGCGAACTGAATAACAGCATTATGTCGCTCAACCCGTCTTGTTTCACAATGTGACTGCAGCCAGTGTTTTAGCTGACTGTTCAATGTTGCGCACCGCTTACTAGACGCTGTAAAGAACGATACTACTTCTTCAATAGTACAAAGTAAGTTTCTCACACCTGTAACTTTGCAACTGTGAGAGACAGCGACGTTGAGCTGATGACTTCGACACGGTGCTACTTCCGCGTCGATAGCTTTCTTTTTATTGTAGCTACAGATCCTTTCAATTCCAACATATTTACTGAGCAACCATCACAGCCATTACCCACACAGTGCTACAGTGACAGAGAAAGCCTTTCCGTTCTCCTTAGAATCGTAGTACATAATACTTCATCAGTTATGATACGCTCTATATCTTGACTCTCTTGAGGTTCATCGTCAATGTTTCTGCTACAATCATTCTCTTTCTGAATGCCAACGAAACCCAAAAATCTTACGTGTAATTTGCCATCACCATCAATATATCGTGCAGCTAAAGTCAGTTGGACGATGTGCGCTATGTCTATAGTCTCATCTAAGGTTATGCTGTAATAACGAGAATCTTTGATTTCCCCCAGTATTCTCGATAACGTCACTGTTTCACAGCATGAAGTAAGTTCGTTACACGTTGTCTTACTTATGTAAGTGGCGTTCGCTTTAGTGGTCTCAAGGTGATGTTTTAGTTTCAAGTCCCCAACGTCAATTCCTTATCTCAGAAGAGCTCTGAAGCTTCCCTCCTTACTCACTATCCTCTCACGGTCATTTTAGTTTTCTAATAGACTCGCATCATCTCTATGCCCCCGCAGAGGAAAAACATGTTTTCAACCAAATATCATTGTTTTTAATATGGGTACAAGACGGTCTCTGTTTCCCCTAGTGCTTTCCATTCTCTGTCTTGACAGGTGATTTATGACTTCAAGTTCGCGGTTTTCTCGTGTTGCCAAAAATAATTTGGCATCTGTTGACGCTTCAACTTGATACTTGAGCTGAGAGTTGGTCTGAAAGTTACCATCTTTACCAATATGTTTGGCAAACTTTGTTAGTGGTTCATACACAAGTTTCTTGGCGATGGTGGGTTTCTTTCCTCCAAGAATTTCATTATTCATAAAAATTAAGCACTTAATGTAAAGAGTCCCTTTTTAACTTGTGAGAACACGAGTCAAAGAAACTGTTCGAAGTGATTAACGTGCTCTTGTGGGCGTTCAATCTGTCTCCTCTTGTTGAGCTCAGAAGTAGGAAAGATATATCCCTTTCAGGTTTCCTTGTAGCTGTGAGAAGCTTGTGTTTTATATCATTACTAATATTTCCTGACGCTAATATATCCAAATAATTGACAATATCTGTGGGACTAAAGGAATCAATTAATGAACTTTATTGTGGAAGTTTCGACGAATTGCTGCGCTCTACCTGTACATCTGGGCCGGAGGAGTGGCCGAGTGGTTCTAGGCGCTACAGTCTGGAACTGCGCAGTCGTTACGGTCGCAAATTCGTATCCTGTCTCGGGCATGAATGTGTGTGATGTCCATAGGTTAGTTAGGTTTAAGTAGTTCTGTGTTCTAGGGGACTGATGACCTCAGCAGTTAAGCCCCATAGTGCTCAGAGCCATTTGAACCAATTTGTACATCTGGACGTGTTTTTGTAGCTGAATGGTGACCGGAATCTTCATATGTTTCTACTTTTAATTTTCTACTTACATAACGATGAAATGTATTGTATTGTTACAACCAAGGTAAATTAGATGCCAATTATTCTCGAATAAAGACTTTATTGGCACTGAAAAATGCAACACTAGTACACTTAGCACTAAAACACACACGGTCACACTCTGTATTTCTAATATCATTCATCACCACACTGACTGAAGTCCGTGTTGATAGCTAATAATCGCAGTTGTTCACTTTTTACCACTTCCATGTTATCGCGATGATTATAGCTTTCAAATTGACTACCTGGCAGTCCCTCTGCACATATGGCTCTTATGTATCGAGAACATTCGCTGCCTTAATGTTCGCTACCAGACATTTATGGAGTGTGAATCAATACCTACTGTGAAAGCGACAAGCCACAAGCCACAAGGAACCGTACAACGTATGATACAAGGGAAAGCTTCCAATGATGACATCATTCGGCAATTTATGTGTGTGGAACATTGATTATCCATTCCCTTCATTTCTAGTGTATTCGATAGAGGGCCTATATAGTAACAATGTGTTTTTATTAATCTTCTCGAAAGTCACCATTACCAGAGATATACGCATCAATAGTTAAGTATGGCAAACTATTGTTTAGTTAATAGTAAAAATATTGTAACGTTCTTTTGAAAAAGATTAATGCTTTATAATATTGAATGTCTGAACCGTCAAATGGGTTCTGAACTCTAATTATCATGTAGCGTGCAATGCAACTCCCAATACCAATAAAGCTATGCAGGCACTGAAAAATATATTCAGCCTCTTAAGCCCGGGACACTCTGACCCTGTTCAAAATTGATATCTTTGTGGTCCCTGTGCGCATAACAAATATATTAAATTGTCTTGCCCCTAAAGCAGCAATGGGGTAATGCGATATATTCTGGTCTCCCATGAAAAACAAAAATATGCTAGCCACAGGCTCATCAGTGTGGAATGCTGGCCATAATACTTGAAATGCACATGAAATTCTTTTGGCCGTTAACGAGGACATTTAAGAAAATCCAACGTCTTTGAAGACTATATAACCTGGACTGGGAGGCGGTACTGATTATGGTTAGTTACTAACACTGAGTTTCTTTTTTTTTTTTTTTAGTAACGTTGTATTGCAAGTAAAGTTTTTCTTTTCAGGAACATCTAGCAATTGAAGTTACATTACTCACAACTGATTCACAAACAGTGAGATTTCAGCAGCAAGTATTTTCTAACCTCATTTATCCAATATAAATGCAAATCATCAAATTACATATCGCTGTGTTAGCAAATCATAGAAATATTACAAAAGTGAAATATCTAACTAGCCTTTTTATCAAAAACTTTCGGTACATTCTGGGGTTACTCAACGATTACAAATTATCAGCCAACTCATCTATACTAACGTGCTGGAAAAGACAAAAATCATAATTATTTAACATCTTTACCTTGCCTGCATGTAGACTTCTGCTTCGAAGTTTAACAGTAGTAACACACCTATATTAATCTAACACTTGACGGCTTCACACAGCACACCTCAAAAACTGTCTACTCCATTATCTTTCCCTCATAAACAGCTACTTATAACGGTGAAGCCAGCGCTCTCTTAATCCAACACTACAATCTCAGACCAAAAACGGTATCTCTGATTCTGCGGTCGTGCACAGTTAGCGATCAGCGTTATCGAGCCTATTAGAGACGTACATCGTTCACAAAATCATTTTAATTTACATTAATGTACGTATTCAGGTGCCACTTACAAGTGTGCACCAGTTGACTGCTTTCAGTATTATAACGAGTCTCAAAACAATATTTTTACTGACAAATTACTATGAATTACTTCATAATCAACTGATCACTCTCACTCTTGAGTAATCTATGCAATTGCATTGCTTCAACTACGACATTTTACTTATTCATTGCCGGCCGCGGTGGTCTAGCGGTTCTAGGCGCTCAGTCCGGAACCGCGCGACTGCTACGGTCGCAGGTTCGAATCCTGCCTCGGGCATGGATGTGTGTGATGTCCTTAGGTTAGTTAGGTTTAAGTAGTTCTAAGTTCTAGGGGACTGATTACCATAGATGTTAAGTCCCATAGTGCTCGGAGCCATTTTGAACTTATTCATTCTTCAGTCTTAACATGTAAACTAGGTTCGTATTCGACAAATAGTCGGTATTTATAACGCTGTGTATCGACGATCCTGTGTATAGGAAAACAGTAGAATATTCGCGACTTTTCTCGAACAACTGCCAGACAGAATAACGTACCGAGATCACTGGCTATATATGTGCCAGACAGAAACGTACAAAATACGACGACGCGGACGAGCTGCATAGCCAAGTACAACTACTTCATAATTCGATTCAGTCGAGTCGACCGACGAAAGAAACGGCAAATAGCGTGCGGGCTGACAACGGTGGGTGGAGCGGTGAGGGGGGGGGGGGAGGGGGAAATACCAGCCGTTATGCATATTTGTGGCTGTTAATAGTACATTATGTGGAAGAACAGCGAATAACGAAATTTTACTTGTTTACAGATACTGTGTAGTTGGACGAATACACGATTACTTTTGTAGGTGATATGGGGATGCACAGGAAGCGGAAATAGTGCACAGAACTGCCGTCTCTGATGGCAAAAAACGCTCTAACCCAGCTGAGTATTATGTCTAGCTGTGCTTGCAAAATGGATATGGTAATGCAACAGCACGCTACTTCAAAAAACACCTGAATTACCTCATCACAGAGCCAGTCTTTCAGCAATCTGCCGCCAGATATTTTCAGAGAGTGAAAGCTCGGGAGAACGTTGTTGCCTGGATAACTGTAGAGCCACCAGTCAATAGATTAGGTTAGCATGAACTATAACTGGTCCTGTATTATCTTGTTGAAAGATAGATGCCGTACAGTCATAGGCGTTAAGATGTCAGAAACGTAGCAGCTGCGGTCCAAATTACCGGCTATGCAAACCAGAGGTGATCGCGTTGTGTACTTAGTAGCACCTCATGCCCTCAAACCATGAGCTGGATCCTTACGACACTGCAATATTGCAAAGTTCGTTCTTCTCAGAGCACCCAGAAACAGATACGTCCATCTTGTTGCTGTCTACAGATTCGAGACTTCTCTGAGAAGACGCCGTGGTATTGCTCTTGAGTCGCCATGACTGGAAAAGAGATAACTGATTTTCTTGAATGTAAAATTTGTGGTGTCACCGCCAGACACCCCACTTGCTAGGTGGTAGCTTAAATCGGCCGCGGTCCATTTAGTACATGTCGGACCCGCGTGTCGCCACTGTGTGATCGCAGACCGAGCGCCACCACAAGGCAGGTCTCGAGATACGATATAGCACTCGCCCCAGTTGTACGACGACTTTGCTAGCGACTACACTGACGAAGCCTTCTCTCATTTGCCGAGAGACAGTTAGAATAGCCTTCAGCTAAGTCCATGGCTACGACCTAGCAAGGCGCCATTAGCCTTACATAGTTTGATAGTTATCGTATGAAATGTCTCTTCAAGAACGTTGTAAACCAACGAGGATAAATAAAAGATAAGTATTCGAGGAGCTGCATACTTTTCTTATGAGAATTCAATACTTACCCTGTTCCAGAATTCACGCCCGTCTGCGTTAGATAGCGTGCATTTCGGCCTCCTCTATCTACAAGGTGTTGGCACATTTGCCAACACATCAAAATTTACATTATCTTGTCCACCCTTTTTACGCTTCTTGTGAAAAAAATTAAGATTTTTAAAGAATAAGAAAGTCCGGCAGGTTAGACAGACTCGTTCACGTCCAATACTAATATCTCCCAAATATAATAAATTTTGTTTGCAAGATACCTTAACTACAGGATAGTCTCTGACTTTTAAACTCGACCCCGCCGAGGGCAGGTGTCAAAGCCAGCCTTGCACATAACCTACTAAGTGAATTCGTGATTGGTACCCACGTACGGCCTCAGTTACACGATTGGCAAGTACTTCGAAATCCTTCCCACTTTCACACGGCATAATGACATCAGACAGATGTAGTACACAAATTCCCCACTGGGACGGGATGTGAGTAGGTGATGTGAATGCTGCAGCCCAAGGAACTCATTCGCGAGTGGAGTGGTAGTGAGTTCCCAAGTAAACACTTATGCAGGCGACAAAAATTTTTGGCTGCTGCTGATGGTATATTGCAGTAAGAAGTTCGAATTTGGGTCGTATGTAAGGGACACATTCCTTCTAACTACGGTGCACATATTTCTGATAGTAATCGTGGAAAATTGGTAATCTGTCGTTGCAGTTAAGCTATGCCATATGACGTCGATATGTCTCCAGCTGTAAGCCAAGGTGTTTCGAGTTAGCGACGCTTGGCACCTGATCTGGAGAATGGGCGTTTCATTCTCTTCCGTGTCGTCGCAGCTCAACATGTACTTCTTCCGCTATCGATGACAGGGACTTAATTTTCAAGTATTCATGTACTCCACTGACATTGGTACATTATGCATCGATGGTGACTGCAGGAAGTCACTTGCATTATTCAAACATTGTTTGCACTATAACACCTTCACTCATTGCACATGGCTATCGTCAGCACTTGATTCACAATTGTGAAATGGTCTCAATCAACTGCGAAGCTGGCCGGCCGTTGTGACCGAGCGGTTCTAGGCGCTTCAGTCTGGAACCGCTAGACCGCTACGGTCGCAGGTTCGAATCCTGCCTCGGGCATGGATGTGTGTGATGTCCTTAGGTTAGTTAGGTTTAAGTAGTTCTAAGTTCTAGGGGACTGATGACCTCAGATGTTAAGTACCATAGTGCTCAGAGCCATTTGAACCATTTGAACTGCGAAGCTACATTCGCTGTTTTCAGGTATTCAGGTATTGTAATAGTGTACCTTACTTATAGGTATAAACTCTTTATTACATCACTCTTTGATTTACAGGGGTATCACTCGCTCCACACGGTCAACATCATTAATTGATTCTCCTCTGGTAGATGGCCTCCATCAACTATCCAACTAGCATAAAGATTTACAAGTGTAAAGATACTATACTTACGTTTAGTACATAATGATATCGACACGTTACCGAATTACTCTGCGCGTTACTGGACGATTACACGTTGCATATGGTTATCATCACCACCTGATTCGTCATTGTGAGTTGCTAACCGTTCAACATCGCACCTTCGATCGCTGTTTTCAGTGATAAGATATTCTACTGACGTATGATTGCTTTGTGGTATCGACACGTTATTAAAATACTCTTTGCGTTACAGGACCCTCACCTGCTGCATAGAGATATCACCAGCACTTGACTCGCTCTTCGTATAAGATGATGTTGATTAACAGCCAGCCCGCTACTGTTGTTTTCAAGTAATCAGGTACTGTAATGACGCTGAGTACTTCATGTTACTGACACTGGCACTACTTGAGCAGATGGTTCTCATCAACACATGCTTCACCACTGTGATATGGTCACCACTGACAGCCCAAATGCTTTAGCTGTTGTCAAGAATTCAAGTATTATAAATATGCTGATTACTCCATGATAACGATGGGTCGTTAAATCACTCTTAATATTACAGGGTGTGAGGTGCTCTCCAACGCCAGTCCAACTGCATTGCTGTCGTCAAATATTCAGGTACTGTATTCATGTTGATTACTTTCTCGTATCGACAAGATGTTAAGTAACGTTTTACATTACAGGACCATCCTTCCATTTTCATGATTACCTTCAGTACATGATTCGTCATTATAAGATGATGTCCATCAACAATCCAACAGCTGTCTTCAATTATTTAGATAACGTAATAATGTGCACTATTTCGTGTTACTGACTTGTTCCTAAACTGCTCATTCGCTCACATGACGATCGCATGCTGCTCCTGACTGTCTTCAAAAGATGGTTAGCCAGTGTGAGGTAACCACAGTTCGCAGGTCCTGGTGGCCGAGAGGTTCTAGTAGCTTCAGTCCGGAACCGCATGACTGCTACGCTAACAGGTTCGAATCCTGCCTAGGGCATGGATATGTGTGATGTCCTTAGGTTAGTTAGGTTTAAGTAGTTCTAAGTTCTAGGGGACTGATGACCACAAACGTTAAGTCCCATAGTGCTCAGAGCCATTTGAACCATAACCACAGTCACTTCTACAAATGCCATATGCTGGGCCCATCATTGTCAGCGGGATTCCGTCAATAGATCACTATCATCGACATTCAAGGTGCATCTTTATCTCACGTTGTTTCACTGACCTGTTTTCATAAAACCATATTCCGTACCATGACAGCATTTCTTGCATGGAGGCTGACGCTTGAATGACACCGACGCGTTATTCATCACTGTTGCTGTCGCACAGCCTTTACTTTCCGTGCTTAGCTTACCTCAGACTCGTGTCTTTTACTGTGTGGTGATCACCACCAATACATCCACGGTCGTCATGCGCAAGATGTATCCCGTTCTAGAAGATGACACTATACATTCACCATGTATCTAACAGAATGCTCTTCACTCTACGTCATCTACAGTTACACTAACAATTCATGTGTGGAGGGAGGTGACTATGCGACATTCACACGTTATTGAATTACTGTGGATTGCACATAATCGGCACACTATGTGTAGGGCTAGCGTCATCTTTTGGTTCTTCAGTATTAGGTTGTCTCGTCAAGAAATCGATTACCATCAGTGTCAAGTTGTATCCTTTTCTGCGTAGTATTCTCTGAGGCGTCAGGAGAGTGCTGATTACAGTAATTCATTCATGAAGCGTGATGGTTTTGCGGCGCCACCACCTTACTAAATTGCTCTTCCGTCACATGACCATCCGTAGGCGTCACACTACCATCATAAACTTTGTATGGGAATCATCAGCCATGGTTGACTCAATATGATGTGTTCTACATCAACAACACAACTTCCAACGCTGTTTGTAAGGAGATGACAGAATGTCATTTCTAAAGTATTTATGAATTTTAATGATGTTGATAATGTAAGAATTGGAGCAGATACCTTCGTGTATCAACACGTTGTTAAATTCTGATTTCTTTCCATGGACATCACTCGGTACCCACAAACGGGTTCTGTATTCGGTTCGACAGTCTCAGGTCTCTCAGACTGATACAGAAATGCCAGCTGCGAGTTCTATCAAAAGATCTCTACCATCGAGGCACATATATATCTTTTTCCGTAAGAATTGATAGTGAACTGTTTTTCTACGCATCGTGTGCTGCGATGACCGCCTTAATGAACACATCGAGGCTGCTAGTTCTCTATTATGCGTTCGTTAATAACAAGTGTATTGTGAGGAGTGGTCTTGGGATGTATGATATAACTGCTCTTGTTCTCTATATAGATAAGTGATATGAGTACAGGATGCCAAGAAATTTACAGATGTTTACCGATGACGCTGTAGGATACAGGAAAATATCTTCGTTGAGTGACTATAGTAGAATATAGAATCTCTTAGATAGAAATTTTAGTTGGAGTGATGAATGGCAACTTACTCAAAATACAGAAAAATCTAAGTTAATGCAGTTGCGTTAGATGAGGTCCAGTCACTGCCATTAAATATACAGGTGAAACGTTGCAGAGCGATGTGAAATGGATCGGCTCGTCTGGTTGATAGCAGAGGAGGCGAAAGAACGGCATCGTTTTCTTGGGAAGAATTTGGGAAAATGTTATACGTCTACAAAGCGTCCTTCGTATAGAACACTAGTGCGACACATCCTTGACTATGGCTTGAATGTTTGGGACTACTAGCAGGTCAGATTAAAGGAAGACTTTGAAGCAGTTCACAAACGTGCTGCTAGATTTGATGCAGGTAGATTTGGTCACACGCAAGTATTACATAAGACGTTTCATGAATTCAAATAGATAACCCAAGAGGGAATATGACACTATTAAGGAAATTCAGGGAATATGCTTTTGAAGCCGACTGAGGACAACCTACAATGTACGAGAGGACACAACGATAACATAAATTACGGCTCATACAGAGGCTTATAGGCAGTCGTTCTTCCTTCGGTCTATTTGCGACTGGAATAGGAAATGAAACCTCTAGCAGCGGTAAAACGTAGCCTCGGCCATGCACCATACCGTGGCTCGCATAGTATCTATATAGATGTAGATGTAGATGCTCTGTATGCTGTACCTCAGACATGCATCTGTCAATATGTGATGGTGTCTGCCAGCAACTCATCAGCTACTGTTCCATAGGAAGTGGTTGAGTTCCATTATACAATGAAAAATGAGCTGTAATGATCATAGTAGTTTATGCATAGAGAGTGATAATTGTATAAAGCTGACTTTTATTAGATTACATAATAACTCTTGTCTTAATAAGCATCAAACATGGTTCCGTCACTGTGAGGTGGTCTCCATAGACACCGCATCTGAAAAATATTTGGTATGTAGGACATATGCAAATCAAAGGCATCATCACTAACTTACCATAGAGTGTTCCGCTGCAGTTGTTTTAATATTTATTTGAACCACTAGCGGTGTGACAACGTGCAATGACTCAAACAGCCGGCCGAAGTGGCCGTGAAGTTCTAGGCGCTGCAGTCTGGAACCGCGAGACCGCTACGGAGGGAGGTTCGAATCATGCCTCCGGCATGGATGTGTGTGATGTCCTTAGGTTAGTTAGGTTTAAATAGTTCTAAGTTCTAGGGGACTAATGACCTCAGAAGTTGAGTCCCATAGTGCTCAGAGCCATTTGAACCATTTTCACACAAACACTTGCATTGACTGGCCCGACCATATTTTATTTATTACCATAAGTAAGTCGCCTTGCTTCGCCAGTCTGCTCTTTTGGGTCTCAGATCACGCAGTGTGAAGTGGTCTTCGTCACCAACACTACCTCCAATGCTGTGCAAGATGCATTCCCTTTCGGAGAGGTAACAGAATGTCATTTGTTAAGTATTTGTGAAGTTTAGCGATGTTGATAATGTAAGCATTGGTACAGATTACTTCACAGTATCGACACCTTATTAAATTCTTGTTTCATTATCACGACAATTACACGGAGCACGTAAGTATTTTCAGAACTTGGTTCGCCAGTATCAGGTCTCTCATTTAGTTAAAACAAAGCCAGCTACTGGACCTGTTATTGTAATGGACACAACAGCGTGGGATGTTTCATAAGATGATGCCTATCATCAAGGTGCAAGCTATAAATTGGCAAGAAGTGAAGGTTGCCCGTTTTCCTTTACATAATGTGCGATTCTCTCAATGTGAGGTGGTATCTATTTCCAGCCAAGGTACCATCGATGTTAAAGGGGCATTTCCTTCTCAAGACATGTTATATATCTGGTATACATGAATGGTCATTATGATGCTAGTAATTTATGCAAACAATGAAGATTTCTTCATGCTGTAAACACGTTATTAAATTAGAATTTGTGTTAAAATAGACCCACTTGCTGCTCATGGTTCCATAAACACCTGAACCGCCATTGTGATTTACTGTCAAATAACATCTCCCCTGTCATCGCTGTTTACATTTCAGCCGGCCGCAGTGGTCTGGCGGTTCTAGGTGCTCAGCCCGGAACCGCGCGACTGCTACGGTCGCAGGTTCGAATCCTGCCTCGGGCATGGATGTGTGTGATGTCCTTAGGTTAGTTAGGTTTAAGTAGTTCTAAGTTCTAGGGGACTGATGACCACAGATGTTAAGTCCCATAGTGCTCAGAGCCATTTGAACCATTTTTTTGTTTACATTTCTCAGGTATTCTAACGATGTATGAATTCTTGTTGGTATGGACACGTTGTGAAGGTAGTCTTAGCAATTACACGGCCTTCACCTTCTTCATATGGTTATCACCAGCACTTCATTCACTCTTCGGAGTCCATCTAAAACGAACCTGTCAAAATTGTTTTAAAGTATTCAGGTAATGTAACGTTGTTGATTACTTCGTGTTACTATAATGTTATTAAACAGATCTTCGCGTTACAAGACCATGACCCACTGCACATGGTTGTCACCAACACTTTCTCCGCCATTGTGACATTGTCCCCACCAGCAGCCCAATTGCTTGAAATATTGTCAAGTATTCATAGGTTATAAATATGTAGATCATTCCATGATAATGACGGTGATATTAAATTCCGCTTACAAGGGGAGGCCGCCAATTGTGAAATTCAGATTCGATTCATAATGCGCATAATAAAAGCTCATGGCCAGAGGTGTAATGTGGCAAAGCACCAAGATGCACCTCTCAGCCGTTGTCGAGAAAATCGACAATTAAAAGAAACCGTTGCGGTGAAATACTCTCTACGACTAACAATTTTTTACAGCGTCGCGGCACAGCGGTAAGCGCTCGGGTTCGTAATCCGAAAGTCGCCGGATCGAATCTCGCGCCATGCAATTTTTTTTATTATTAGTTTTTTGTAATTCATATATATATATATAAACTATTAATGAATTGCGTATGCATCTTGGTGAAGGTGGATCGCTCTCCAATTGTACCGCCTCCATTTTTCCGTTTGTTTAACAGGTTGTACCAAAGCTCTCTCGCCCGCACTGATTATATATACATATATATAATTCCCGGCAATCAGTTGCAACAATTATGCATATAATAAGTTGTTGAAAGTCGTTTGTCGTGGAAAAACTGGCAACTTTGAACATCATTATGTTTTCCGCAATCAAAGTCGTATTTCACAAATGTTATTAATTGTCTTCATAATGTTAACCACGTATAGTTAACGGAAGACGTAGAAACGATATTCCTAAACGAATACCTATAGCGTAAGTCAAACGTTCGAATTAGAATAGAGACCCCACGAACACAAATTTGCTGTGGCAGGTATGAAATATAAACTCCGTTACTCGCTCGTTACACTTGAAGGACAGATGTTGAATGGGCCGAAACGAGCCGCCGCATAACAGCGTAGTTGCCTGCTAACTTCGAAAGAAGGTAGATGCGGTCCCTAGCGCAACTTATAACATCGTCGAAAATCAGTGCGGACGTGAGAGCTTTGGTACACCCTGTTAAACAAACGGAAAAATGGAGGCGGTACAATTGGAGAGCGATCCGCCTTCACCAACATGCATAAGCAATTCATTAATGTTTGAATTACAAAAATCTAATAATAAAAAAAAAATAGCATGGCACGAGATTCGATCCGGCGACCTTTGGATTACGAATCCGAGCGCTTACCGTTGCGCCACGAGGCTGCAGAAAATTATGAATCGTAGAGAGTATGTCACCGCAATGGTTTCTTTTAACTGTCGATTTTCTCGACAACGGCTGAGAAGTGCATCTTGGTGCTTTGCCACATTAGACCTCTGGCCATGAGCTTTTATTATGTGCAGTATGAATCGAATCTGAATTTCGCAATTGGCGGCCTCCCCTTGTTAGGATTATCGGAATACAACTCTCTGTTCGTAGTTATCTTCAGCACTAGTTTCACCAAGGTAGAGTGCTGTCAAACTATAGTCCGACTACCATTGCTGTCAAGCGTTCAAGACTGTAGTAATGTTGATTTCATTGTGGTATCGACAAGTTATTAACTAATCTTTGACATTACAGGACCACGGGACGATTCTCATGATCATCCTCAGTACTTGATTCGTCATTGTTAGGTGCTGGCTATCAACAGTTCAGCTCCTTTTTTTAAATTAGTTAGGTGCGGTAACAATTCTGATTACATCATTTTATAGAAAAGTTACTAAATTTCTCATTTTTTTATGTAACGACCCTATGCTACTCATGTATGTCTGCAAAAGATGGTTTGCCAGTGCAAAGTAATGACAATCACTACCAGAAAAGCCATTTGGTAGGCCTATCACCATCTGTGGGATTCCATCATTAAATCACTGTCATCGGCATTCAAGATGTATCTTTATTCGACGTTCTTTCAGTGCCATGTTTCCATAATGTCATGTTCTGCAAAGTGATAATATACTTGGAGACGGACGGATGAGTGACACCAACACATTATTTATTACTGCTGCTGTCACATTTAATGTGGATAGCTTGCTTCATGTTTGTGTCTTTTAGTTTCGTCGCTGATGAAGATGTATCCTGTTTCAGAAGATGATGAAGTCCACTATACATCCACCATGTACTGCGATGATGAGAGCCAGAAGAGAATGCTCTTCAGTCTACATCGTCTAAATTAACACTAATAATTCATGCATGGAGGGAGATGACTATGCGACATTCAAACGTTACTAAATTACTGTGGATTGCACATAGACATCTGTCTTTGTGCATGGCTAACTTCATGTATTGGTTCTTCAATATGAGGTGGTCTTGGCAATAACTCAACTACAACCGAATGACAATTTGTATCCTTTTCAAGAGGTAAGCATGTAGCATTCTTCCAGACGTCACGACGTTTCTGATGACAGTGTCTTGCACATGAAGCTTGATGGATTTGCGGCCTCAGAACTTTACAAAGTTACTGTTGTTGTTATACTACCATCATACGTTTCCATGGGAATCATCAGGGACTACTCGCCCAATGGAGGTGGTCTTCCTCATCAACCCAACCGCCAACGATGTTCAAGGTGTATTCCCTTCCAAAGAAGTAATGTAATGTCGTTTCTTAAGTATTTATGAAGTTTAATGATGTTAGTAATGCTGCAGCTGTTATTCTACTTAACCCATCAACGTGGGATGTTCTATCAAAAGATCTCTACCATCGGGGTAAATATAGTATATCTTCTCCGCAAGAAGCGACAGTGAACTGTTTTTCTAGGGTTTATGTGCTGTGATGACGGAGCTAATGAACGCATCGATGTTGGCGTTTGTCTATTATGCGTCATTTTTGACTGTAGCTTTCGCGCAATCGTTAGCTTGTCTTTTTCTCACATGATATACATCGAATCATGTATAAAGGCCAACATGCAAATTCTGTGTTCTTTTATTTCAGGAACACGTTTCACACTGTGCCTCACTGCAGACTATTCGTGAAGGATCGAGTGTACGGATTAGGTTCCCAGGTAGGAGGCTCGAAGACTTTTTAAGGAGCAAAACCCAGTGTGTTGTCCCCGCCGACGACTGTTCATAGGGAACAAGCGTATCGGGAGGAGTGACTCTGGAAGGTATGATATAACAGTTGTTATTCTCTATATACACAATTAATCTGGCTACAGAATGCCTAGCAATTTACAGATGTTCACTGATGATGCTGAGGATGGTGGCAGGCACAGGAGACAGTACAAATGGCCTGTCTCAAACTCTTGTTCATTGGTAATTTAAGAATGTTGATGTGTGCTGCAATTTAGTACGAGCTCTGTATTGCCATGGACTTCAATTAATCGATTCGGTATGCACATATCGGCATCTGTAGCTGGCTATAACATCTGTATACTGAATGCTAAATCTTAGCGACACAGAAAGACAGCAACTACTATTAAATACTTCGGATCCATGTTGCGGTTGACACCGAGGGGTTTACGGATGACAGCAATTCATGCATGGAGGGTGCTCCATGCGCAGCATCAACACGTTATAAATTTATGTTTTCGTCACACAGCCAACAAGTTATGCACGTGGGGGTATTACAGTGTGATGCGAACTTATTCTACTGCCCAACCTCCTGTGCTGTTCCAGACAAATCCCTTTCTTAGTTGGTGACAATTTGTTATTTTCCAAGTATTCATGTATCAGTGAACGTCAGCACGCATGCAAGTCGGTTGATAACTGCCTGGCAAACAAACTTTATTTATTACTGTTACAGTCACACAAACTTCACGTGATGAACATGGTACACCTCAGCATTATGTCGGTGAACGTGCTGTGGTCTCTGCCATCGCTGTTGAAGATGTTACCTTTCCTTAGGAGGATGGGAATGCCACTATACATACACTGTGCTCTATGCTAATGATGGTTAATTCATGCATGGAGAGTGATGGTTGCGTAGAGCGGTATTTGATTAAATAACGTGGTGGTCCACACAACTATCATTCGCTCTGCATGGTAAGTTTCAGTAATGTTCTTGTCAGTATCAGGTTTCTTCGATAATTCATGTGAACTCAGTGCAGAGGAGCTATCCTTTGCCAAAGAAATAAGTAAGTGCTCCTCTTACAGACGTCAGGTACTGCAATAATCATAGTAATGGTGACACGTGGAATGGCGTTTGTCTTATATCTCTATTTCGCGCGATGCTATATTTGGGAATATACAGTTGTCTTCACACTACCATCACCCATAGCGCAAGGAAAGCATTATCCACGATTCTATCAATGTGGGGTGGTATCTACGTACAATCACGGTACCATTAATGTTGGTGGAGTATTTCGTTCTTAACGTGTCGCTAACTGTTATACAGGGTGTTACAAAAAGGTACCGCCAAACTTTCAGGATACATTCCTCACACACAAATAAAGAAAAGATGTTATGTGGACACGTGTCCGGGAACGCTTAATTTCCATGTTAGAGCTCACTTTAGTTTCGTCAGTATGTTCTGTACTTCCTCGATTCACCGCCAGTTGGCCCAATTGAAGGAAGGTAATGTTGACTTCGGTGCTTGTGTTGACATGCGACTCATTGCTCTACAGTACTAGCATCAAGCACATCAGTACGTAGCATCAACAGGTTAGTGTTCATCACGAACGTGGTTTTGCAGTCAGTGCATTGTTTACAAATGCGGAGTTGGCAGATGCCCATTTGATGTATGGATTAGCACGGGGCAATAGCTGTGGCGCGGTACGTTTGTATCGAGACAGATTTCCAGAAGGAAGGTGTCCCGACAGGAAGACGTTCGATGCAATTGATCTGCGTCTTAGGGAGCACGGAACATTCCAGCCTATGACTCGCGACTGGGGAAGACCTAGAACGACGAGGACACCTGCAATGAACGAGGCAATTCTTCGTGCAGTTGACGATAACCCTAATGTCAGCGTCAGAGAAGTTGCTGCTGTACAAGGTAACGTTGACCATGTCACTGTATGGAGAGTGCTACGGGAGAACCAGTTGTTTCCGTACCATGTACAGCGTGTGCAGGCACTATCAGCAGCTGATTAGCCTCCACGGGTACACTTCTCCGAATTGTTCATCCAACAATGCGTCAATCCTCATTTCAGTGCAAATGTTCCTCTTTACGGATGAGGCTTCATTCCAACGTGATCAAATTGTAAATTTTCACAATCAACATGTGCGAGCTGACGAGAATCCGCACGCAAGTGTGCAATCACGTCATCAACACAGATTTTCTGTGAACGTTTAGGCAGGCATTGTTGATGATGTCTTGATTGGGCCCCATGTTCTTCCACCTACGCTCAATGGAGCACGTTATCATGATTTCCTACGGGATATTCTACCTGTGCTGCTAGATCATGTGCCTTTACAAGTACGACACAACATGTGGTTCATGCATGATGGAGCTCCTGCACATTTCAGTCGAAATGATCGTACGCTTCTAAACAACAGATTAGTAGAGGATTAGTAGAGGCGGACCAATTCCATGGCCTCCACGCTCTCCTGACCTCAACCCTCTTGACTTTCATTTATAGGGGCATTTGAAAGCTCTTGTCTACGCAACCCCGATACCAAATGTACAGACTCTTCGTGCTCGTATTGTGGACGGCTGTGATACAATACGCCATTCTCCAGGGCTGCATCAGCGCATCAGGGATTCCATGCGACGGAGGGTGGATGCATGTATCCTCGCTAACGGAGGACATTTTGAACATTTCCTGTAACAAAGTGTTTGAAGTCACGCTGGTACGTTCTGTTGGTGTGTGTTTCCATTCCATGATTAATGTAATTTGAAGAAAAGTAATAAAATGAGCTCTAACATGGAAAGTAAGCGTTTCCGGACACATGTCCACATAACATATTTTCTTTCTTTGTTTGTGAGGAATGTTTCCTGAAAGTTTTGACGTAACTTCTTGTAACACCCGGTGTACTTAATATTCATTTACCGTCATTACGATATGGGTAATCCATGTAAAGGTTGAAGATTAATTCACACTATAAAGACGTTATTAAATTATTGTTTGTGTTACAACAGACTCATTTTCTGCTCAGGGTTATAATCAACACCTGAATCGCCATTGTGATTATTTTCCATCAATACCACCCCTGCCATACCTGTTTACATTTATGAGGTATTCTAATGATGTATGATTGCTTGTTGTTGTGCACACGTTGTGAAAGTACTCTCTGCAATTACAGGACCCTCACCTTCTGCATATAGTTATCACCAGCACTTCATTCAGCCTACATGGTGCACTTTTCTTCAAGTAATCAGGTACTACAACGATTATTTCTGCTTTTCGGTCTGAACATTAAATTAAATTACGTCCTAAATTACGGGACTATTACTCATTGCACATTGCTATCTTCGGCCCTTGAATTCCCACTTTGCGGTAGTATCCATTAAAATAGAAGTTGTCATCGCTATTAGCAAGTGTTCACATACTGTAATAATTTTGAAAATGCATGCATGGTTAGAGAATACAGCACAGATTACTGTGTCTATTGCAGAAGCATCAACTGCTTCAAATAGTCAGCTTCAGAATTCTTATGATCTGTACGAAGGTTTCTTAATCAGTTCCGTGAATACTAGATACTGCTTCCAAACAGCAGCACAACTGCCAACTGCTCAACTCATCAGCGAGAGGTGTTTAGAGCAAGCGGTACCTGTCAGTGAAGTTCAAGATATATCCTCCTGCCAAGATACGACTTTTATTGGTTTTTATTGGCTTTATGTGCTGCAGAGAAGGTGCCAATGCATGCATAGAGGCTGCTGGCGATTGTCTGGCTACCACATGATGTTTGTTACTGTTTCAGTCACCCAATCGCTAGCTTCTGTGTGTGCTATACTTCACACATGCGTCAGTAAATATGTGGGGGTCTGAAGCAACAGCATAATTATCACTGATGACTAAGGTGGTAGCCTTCCCTTGGAGATGGTTGTGTAAATACTGTACAAGTCAAGTACAGGATAATGATACTGGTAATCCATACATGGCGAATTACTTTTGTTTAGTACCAACATATTATTAAATTACTAACAGGAACACATAATTGTTACTCACCTTGCATGGTAAATTTAAGCTTTGGTTCTGTCCATATGAGGTAGTCACTTCCAATGCTGCATCTGAAATCACTCTTCAGATAATGTTCTTTCCAACAGATAAGAGTGCTCTTCCCCAGTTGATTATTTACTGTGATGATGATACCACGTTATTAAAATGCTATAGACGTCTTACCTCCATGAATTATTTTGCATGGGAAGGAACACATGTGGTTCTTAATGTATGAGATGTTGTCACTAAACAGTTTAACTAACAAGCAATAGAGCACTCTGCATGTGGTGGTTCCCATTAATATTTCACTGTCATCAAGTTATGTCCTTTTCTTAAAATTTGTCAGTGACTTTCTTCTCTAGATATAACGTACTGAAATTGTGATGGTAATATGTATATTCATGGATGTTAACTATTTTGTAGCACCAAAACATTATTCAATACCGATATGGTCAAGTAAACGTTGCTTCATGTCCATGGTTTACTTGTGATTGAGTCCATCAGAGGGTGAGTGCCTGTGCTAACAGTGCAACTGCCATCGCTCTTTAAGATGTACCATTTTCCTATGAGACAGATGTGTGATACTACTGAAGCACAACGTATTGTAATGATTTATCCATGCATCGTAATGGTTGCACAAAGGAATCACATTTTTAAATTACTGTTCTCGTCACACTACCATCACACAGTGTGCGTGGAAAGCATCAGCGCTCGTTATCAATGTGTGAGTTGGGCTCTCTAACGGTACCTGTTGTAATGATGGTTATTACTGTATAGAACTGACTGGTTCTTAAATTAGTCTCTGCTTTACAGGACTATTGTAAATTGTTCTCCAGAGACAGGCAAGCTGTAATCGCTGTTTTCAAATTGTCATATTGATTAACTATGCTTATTACCTTGTGGTATTGAAAGGGTACAGTACCGCCCGACATTGAAAATAGGTACAACATACTTCATTATTTTTGTCAGAACAACACTTTTTTTTTGTAAAATAACTCAATTTCAATTATTACAGCGAAGCCGGATACCAGTGTGGGAAAGAATGACAATTTATTTATTTAATTGATCACATGTGCACTCCCACAAAATAAATCCCTACATTCAGTTTGGTGAGATCTGTGAAATGAATGAATGTATGGTCGTCTGCTAACCGCAGATAGTGAATGTGAATATATGATCATCTTTGAGACGATCCTTAGGTCACCTTTGGTGGGACCAAAGAGATGAAATTTACCTGAGCTTTGAGCGCCTGAAATGTGGCTGACCAATACGGTAGCAAGGTGCACCCTCACTTCAGCAGAGGTGCGAGAAGACCTGAAGAACGGCCATGTTTCGGCACTCTGCCACTGGATCTTGTGCTGTTAAGACCTGTCTTAGTTGTGCTCCGTAGAGACAAAAGAGTGGAGACTGGTATGCATGTGGAATATTTAAGAGTAGTTTGAAATAATAATTTCTCTATTTCAGGAACTTTTGTGGGGAGAATTAAATGTCAGGCAGGTAATATTAATGGGATTGTAGTAATCTTCGGAAGTGAGCAACGGTCACAATGAAACCACGTGTAGCAATAAGTTGAAATACTTCCGTGTGCTTAAGTTAAGCTGAATTACTAGCGTGTGTACTATAAGTTGAAATATTTAAGAAATGGCGTGTGCAGGACTTGAAATTAGAGACGAGTACTTCCACGTGGTGAGTACTGTGTGAGTCTCAATCTGTGCATGAGACAAAGTATAAAGAGAAGTACTCGTCCATGGTATCAGTTGAGGACTCGTGTGTGTGATGAATATGTTCTTAATATTACTTTGCGAGATATGTTTCCGTGTGACGCTTGATTCAAACTATAATTCTCTTAGAGAGAAGCAAGGTGAGTCAGCCGTCTATCCAGCAACGCCACATGGCTTGCATTGCACAGGAAGACGTGCTTATAACTCCAGAGTTCATAGTAGGAAAGTAGAGTTACGAAGTGGGGCAGTGTCGTGTGAAACTGGGATAAATACTAATTGAAGTGGGAAAGCTGAAAGTGATAGTGCTGTGACTATTTATTGTATTGTATTCCATGTTGTAGTGCGGTGTATGTCATGTAATTTGGGTATGTGTGGTTTGCATGGGAGAGTAGCAAGGTAGTTTCAAAAGAGTAGTGGGTTATGCTTGTTCCTTCTGTACCGCTCGATCTGGAGGAAAGTTTCGTGATGATGATTGTGAGAGTCGAAGTGTGAGATATAATAAAAGATCCACCATCCTATCCAGAAAGTGCACTGTAGCGTTAAATAATTACGAGACCATAAGGTAGAGAATCACCAATGTAAAGCCATGCCCACTGGGCGGAATTTCTCATGTGTTATTGTTGTAGGTTATAGAATTCGTGTGTTTAGGTTATAGAATTTATCGGAATAAATAAGATAGTGAAAAGAAAAAGATTGGTGGACTTCTCCTTCGAATTGTATGTTGTCATGATGTCCCGAATTTATAATGTGTGCGCCATTCATATTCAGTGCGGTGGCCACGTGTTGATAAAAGCCGTTAAATAAAAGACAAAAAGAAAATGTGGTATTGCCAGTGCGTAGTGAACAGTCAGGGTTCTGTAAATTACTGATAGTCAGATGTGCGTTTCCGTTGCGTATTATTCCGCAGGAGGATAATTTGTAACTTAATTGAGAGTACGAGAGTTCATATTACTCGATAAACAAGAATGAATCCACTCGCTTGGCAGACCACTCATCTTGCAGTCCTGACTGCTTGATGCCACAGTATGAGCAAGGCCTCTCAGTATTAACATGTTATTAATGTAGTTTTCAGTTCACACGACCATCATATGTTTACTGTCAGCACCTGATTGACCATTGTGACGTTGTTTTGATCAGGAGACAAGCTATTATTGCTATTTGGTGCTGTTCAGGTAATAACATGGTATTCAACTACTTGCCGTGTTACAGGGCATCACTTGCTGCTCACAGTTTGCTTCAGCTCTAGAATCGCTAGTGATACATTATCTGCTGGCTGCCCTTGCTGTTTCAAGAACTTTGGTACTGCTTGGAAGTTAATAGCTTCATGGGATTGACATGTTACTATATTATATTTTGTATTATTAGTGTAGTTCAACTCTTGATACAGCACTATCCGATGGTGTCCATCCACAGCCAGACTGTTATTACTGTTTTCAAGGATTCAGGTATGGTAACGAAGTTGACTACTTGAACAGTCTTCACTAAATTACTTATGCACATAAGGTCGATAATTAAATCCACATCGTTATTTACAGGATTTGATTCTTCATTTTGAAATACTGCACATTCATGTATATGAGAGTACCATGATTACAAATTACCAGGGGCTTGAAATGTTGTGTGATATGGTTTTTGTCAGTGAGGGTACTTATGGCCCTGCTGACTCTTGACCGTTTCTATCTGCTTGACCGTACACAAACACCATTTCGGCTCGTTCTTGACATGAATACCATACCATTCTGCTGCTTTGCCGTACGATGTATCAATGACAAAGCCTGTGACACACAAGGAACACACGGCACGTGGTCAGAATAACTTTCACTTAGCAGTGCCTTCTATAGTAGCAATGATGCATTTCCAAACACATGTACATAGCGATGTGTCGACAGAAGTGCCGACACAGTGTGATTTGAGGGGACCGCAATGCACGTTATAAACACACGAAGGATGGCGTGAGGTCTGAAACAGGATACGTAATGAATGCTATAAAGAAAAGTACGTAGCTTTTGGAATACTTAACTTTAATCCATCCTTGTTGTATACATCGTTCTTGATGAGACATGCTTTATACGATAAGTATCAATTGCTACGTAAGGCTAATGGCGCCTTGCTAGGTCGTAGCCATGGACTTAGCTGAAGGCTATTCTAACTATCTGCTCGGCAAAGGAGCGAGGCTTCGTCAGTGTAGTCGCTAGCAAAGTCGTCCGTACAACTGGGGCGAGTGCTAGTCCGTATCTTGAGACCTGCCTTGTGGTGGCGTTCGGTCTGCGATCACTGACAGTGGCGACACGCGGGTCCGACATGTACTAATGGACCGCGGCCGATTTAAAACTACCACCTAGCAAGTGTGGTGTCTGGCGGTGACACCACACATAGGATCTTTTTCCTCCCTTTCTAGTCACAAATCCGTCCCTGTAGTTTGTCTCCCAGGTGATTACAGTGGTAGCAGGCTTCTCATCACGAAGATGACACGTGACTATTGAAACAAAATATGTACAACCCCAAAGTACCGTTATCCAAGATGGAGGCGTTGACGTCATGCAAGATGGTGGAAAGTTTTAATTTTGGTGGGAAAGTTCCTCTCCCTCCCACCCCAGAAAAATGGGGCAAAGTTCAAATTCCAATAGGATACTGCACCACACCTCAGTTATCTCTACTAAGCAAAAAAAATGGCGGGAAGATAAGTCACTTATTCTATCTCGACTAAGGTAAGTCTCCTGACCGCCACATCCTCCTACGAACTGGCGCCAAGTTTGAATTCCAACAGGATGATACACCACACCACACTTATCTCTACTAAACAAAGAAAATCGCAGAACGATAGGGCACCTGGTCTACCTCCACTAACCTTAGTCACCCGACCGCCAGTTCCTCCTAGGATCATGTTACAGCAATAGCTATAACATGGTCCACAGTTGGAATAAAAACATTTCTTTTCCAATATGTTATAGCATCATCATTACGATCGCAGTTTAGCCTGTGTCTTTGTCTGCTTGTAAGACGAGAAACACTCATCTCCACGTCTAACTCTTCAATAAATGCCTTCGCCACTTCAACAATACGAGGAAAGTGGCTATCAGCATGAGGTCTCATGCCGTCGTACACCTTGAGCGTAGAAACTAATTTTGCTTTTGCCATCGCAACGTCTAAACTAGGGTCTTGTACGATTTTGCTCACTGTATGTGCTAGCTCATAATGTCACTCATTGTAAACAGAGTAATAATCAACTCGCATTTACAGAGAGCTCGAAGGAGAATATTGGCTATGACAGCCGTTGTTCTATCCATCCAACACTGTATTTCTTTAAGAAGATTGCATATTGTTCAGAGACCAACTGCGATTTGAATAACAGTATCAGTTCGCTCAACCCATCTCGTTTGACAATGTGACTGCACCGACTATTTTAGGTGACTCT
The DNA here is from genome assembly GCF_023864345.2 of Schistocerca serialis cubense. NCBI lineage: Eukaryota > Metazoa > Arthropoda > Insecta > Orthoptera > Acrididae > Schistocerca > Schistocerca serialis. The sequence continues at coordinate 690,634,991 of NC_064640.1, read as the reverse complement.
CCAATGTTTCGAATCGCTTGCTAGACGCTGTAAAGAACGGTACTACTTCTTCAATAGTACAAAGTGAGCTTCTCACATTTGTCACTTCACAACAGCGAGTGACAGCGACGTTGAGCTGATGGCTTCGATACGGTGCTACTTGCGCGTTGACAGCTTTCTTTTTGTTATAGCTACAGTTCCTTTCAATTCAGACATATTAACTTAGCAACCATCACAGCCTTTACCCACACAGTTCTCCAGTGACAGATAAAGCCTTTCCATTGTCCTCAGAATCGTAGAATCTAATGCTTGACCAGTTGTGCTACACTCTTCATCTTGACTCTCTTGAGGCTCATCGTCAATGTTCCCGCTACAATCATTGTCTTTTTGGATGTCAACGAAATCAAAAAATTTTTCGTGTAATTTGCCGTCATCATCTTGGACAATGTGAGCTATGTCCGTAGTCTCATCGAAGATCATGCTGTGATAACGAGAATCTTTGAATTCCTCCAGTATTCTCGATAACGTCACTGTTTCAGCATGAAATAAGTTCGTTACATGTTGTTTGACTTATGTAAGTGGCGTTCGCTTTAGTGGTCTCAAGGTGATGTTTTAGTTGCGTGTCTCCAGCGTCAATTCTAAATCTCAGAAGAGCCCTAAAGCTGCCCTTGTTACTCATTATAGTTTCACGGTCATTTTCGTTCTCTAATACACTACTGTCATCTCTGTGTCCCGTAAACGAATATCTCGCTTTCAATGAAATATAATAGTTTTTATTATAGGCAGAAGACGGTCTCTGTTTTCCCAAGTGCTTTCCATTCTCTGCCTTGACAACTGATTTATGACCTCAAGTTCGCAGTTGTGTCGTATCGCCAAAAATAATTTTGCATTTGTTGACGCTTCAACGTGGTACTTGAGCTGAGAGTGGGTCTCAAAGTCACTATCTTTACCAGTAAGATTGGCAAACTTACTTTGTTAGCGGTTCAGCCGTGCGTTGTGGCCGCGCGGTGTAGGGGCGTCGTGTCACAGTCCGCGCGGCTCCCCCCCCCCCCCCCCACCCCCCCGCTCCTGGAGATCCTCCCTTGGGCGTAAGTGTGTGTGTCGTCCTTAGCGTAAGTTAGATTAAACAGTGGGTAAGCTTAGGGACCGATGACCCTAGCAGTTTGGTCCCATAGAACCTTACCACAAATTTCCAAATTGTTAGTGGTTCAGTCACAAGTTTCTCGGCGATAATGGATTTCTTTCCTCCAGCAACTCCATTATTCACAAACTCTGAACAGTTAACGCAAAGAGTCTCTTTTAAACTTGTGAGAACAGCAGTCGTGGATACCGTTCAAAGTGATTATCGTGCACTTGTCTGCGTCACCTCTTGTTGTGCATGGAAGTAGGAATGATATAACATTCTTCAGGTTTCCTTGGAGTTGTGAGAAGCTTGTGTTTTATATCTTCACTAATATTTCCTGACGCTAATATATCCAAATAATTGCCAGTATCAATGGGATTAAAGGAATCAGTTGATAAACTTTATTGTGGAAGTTTCGAGGAAGTGCTGGGCTCTGCCTGTACATCTAGTGGTGTTTTTATGGCTGAATGGTGACCGGAATCTTCAGATGTTTCTACTTTTCTTCTTATTATAACATAACGATCCATTTTATTATACTGTTACGAAGTAGGTAAAATAGATGCCCATTATTCTCGAATAAACACTTTATTGGCACTGAAAAATGCAACACTAGTACACTTAGCACTAAAACACACGCGGTCACACTCCGCGTATTTCTAATACTATTAAGTACAACACTGACTGAAGTCGGTGGTAATAGCTAATAATCGCAGTTGTTCACTTTTTATCACTTCCAAGTTATTGCGATGATTATAGCTTTGAAACTGACTACCTGGCAGTGACTATGCCTCGGTTGCTGCAAGAACATTCGCTGCCACTATGTTCGCTTCCAGACTTTAATGTAGTGTCAACAAATACCTACTGTGAAAGTGACAAGCCAATATATACCCTACGACGTATGACATAAGATGCAGTTTCCAATGATTACGTCATCTGACCATGTATGCGTGAATAACTATAGAGGGGCTATATAGTAACAAAGCGTTTTTATTAATCTTCTCGAAAGTCATTATTACCGGAGGTATACGCATCAATAGTTTCCCGTACCTAACTCGTTATCGAGGTAGGTTTGGGAAACTATTGTTACGTTATTAGTAAAAATATTGTAATGTTCTTTTGAAAAAGATTAATGCTTTATAGCATTATGATGATTGAATGTCTGAACTGTTGAATGGGTACTCAACTCGAAATATCGTGTAGCGTGTCGTAACTCCAAGTGGTGTGCTTACTCTGTGTTATTGTTAGCAAAACTTTACAGGAACTGATTAGGCAATACAACTCCCAATACCAATAAAGAAATACAGTCACCGCGAAGTACATTGAGCCCATTCGGCACTGAATCCTCTGGCCCTGTTCAAAACTGATAAATTGTCTTACCTGTAAAGCGTCAGCCCCCAGTAGCTGAGTGGTCAGCGCAGCAGAATGTCAATCTAAAGATCCGGGGCCGGTACCCGGCTGGGTCGGAGATTTTCTCCACTGAGGGACTGCGTGCTGTGTTATTCTAATCATCATCATTTCATTTCCATCGACGCGCAAGTCACCGGAGTGGCGTTAAATCGAAAGACTTGCACCCGGCGAACGGTCTACGTGACGGGAGACCCTAGTCACACGATTTTTTTTTTTTTTACCTCTAAAGCAGCATCGGGGTAACGCGAGATATTCCGGTCTCTCATGAAAAGCGAAAATATATTACCTACAGGCTCAGCAGTGTGCAACGCTGGCCATAATAATTGAGACACACATGAAATTCTTTTGGCTGATAAACGAGAACATTTAAGAAAATCCAACTTCTTTGAAAACTATATGACATGGACCGAGAGGCGGTACCGATTATGTTGAATTACTGACACTGAGTTTTCTTAGCAAATTTGAATTACAAGTTAAGTTTGTCTTTTCAAAAACATACTAACGCGCTGGCAAAAACAAAAATCATAATTATTTAACATCTTTACCTTGCTTGCATGAACACTTCTGCGTCCCGGTTTAACAATATTGACATACCTACAGTAATCTAATACTTGGCGGCTTCATAAAGCACACCACAAAAACTGCCTATTCCGTCGTCTTCCGCTCATAGACAGCTACCAACAACTGCGCGCCCAGTGCTCTCTTACACGGACACTATAATCTCAGTCCGAAAACAGTATCTCTGGCTCTGCCATCGTGCACAATCAGCGATCAGCATTATCGAGCCTATCAGAGACATACGTCGCTCATAAAGTCTTAGTTCATTTTGATTTACATTAATGCACATATTCAGGTGCCACATACAAATGTACCCCAGTAGACTCATTTCAATATTGTTACGAGTCTCGTAACAATATTTTTACTGAGAAATTGCTATGAATTACTATTATTAATACTTCACAATCAACTGACCACTCTCATTCTTGACTAGTCTTCACACGTGCACTTCCTACAACAACGATTTTTTGCTTATTCATTCTTCAGTCATATCATTTCTGCTTCTGAATGTAAACTAGTTTCCTATTCGGCGAATAGTCCGTATTTATAACGCTACGTGTCAAAGGTCCTCTGTACAAGAAAACAGTAGAACATTCGTCACTTCTCTCGAACATATGCTAGACAGAATAACGTATCGAAATCACTGGAATGGCCACGAATTTTATTGTAGGTGTGTGTAGCTATCTATGTACCAGACAGAAACGTATAAAATTCGATGACACGACGTGTGTGCTTACGTAGGAAAGTACAAGTACTCCATAACTCGATTCAGTTGAGTCGACTGACGAAAGAAACGTACGAATAGCGTGCTTTCTGACGAGCGGGGTCGGCGCGGTTTCCTATGCGGTTGCCCCACGCATCACCCATAAGTATCCGCCACTGACTTTAACAGAGCGTCTTGTTGTTCAATGCTCCTATTAGCGTCTCCACCACCAGCCACAGAATGTTGTAGCTTGAGCTAAGAACATAGCAGTTGCTATACATATTTGTGGCCGTTAGTAGTACATTATGAGGAAGAACAGTGAATAACGAAATTTTATTTATTGTGCATATACTGTGTTGTTAGAAGAATACACGATTACTTTTGTAGGTGACATGGGGTTGCACAGGAAGTGGAAATAGTACACAGACCTGCCATCTCCGACAGTAACAAACGCTCTAACCCAGCTGAGTATCGTGTCAAGCTGCGCTTGCATAATGGATATGATAATGAAGCCGCATGCTACTTTAAGTCAATACGTGAATTACTTCATTACAATGCCAGTACTTCAGTAATCTGCTAGCAGATACTTTCATAGGGTGAGAACTCTGAAGGACGTTGTTGCCTGGATAATTGTAGAGCTGCAAGTCAATAGACTAGGTTAGAATGGACTACAAGTGGTCCTGTATTATCTTGTTGAAAGATAGATATCGCATAATCATAGGTCTTAAGATGTCAGAAACGTAGCAGCTGCAGTCCAAATTACCGGCTAGGCAAACCAGAGTTGATCGCGTTGTGTACTTAGTAGCACCTCATGCCCTGACACCAAGAGCTGGATCCTTATGACGTTGGAATATTGCAACGTTCGTTCTCCTCAGAGCACCCACGCACGGATACGTCCATCTTGTTGTTGTATACAAAATCGAGACTTCTCTGAGAAGATGACGTGGTATCACTCTTGAGTCCTTGGGACCCACATTGCCGGAGCAATGTTCATTCTTGTTCCCTCCTCTAGAGAAGTCGCAAAAACGGTCGCCATGACTGGAAAACAGAACTGATTTTCTTGAATATAAAATTTAAATTATCGTGCCCACCCTTTTGACGCTACTTGTGAAAAAAATTAAAATTTTTAAAGAAGGAGAAAAATCCAGCACATTAGACATTGTCATTGCAATCCAACACTAATATATCCCAAAGATAATAAAATTTGTTTACAACATACGCTAATGAAGAGTTGGTGTCTGAATTTCCAACTCTACCCCACCGAGGGCAGGTGTGCCAACCTGCTGTTATAACCAGGAATAACACAATAACCTCTTCAGTCTGGTTTATTACATCACAAATCACTTTTTAACAATTATGCTAGCCAAGCATCTACCCAAGCTCACACTCAGAAGTAATGCAGAATTCAAGTTTGGTTATACCAATGTCCGAATGTGCATGGTGGGGTGCACGTCCCGTAATTATTCCCAAGTCCAGTGAAGTTCAGTCTCTCCAAGAGAAGTCGCAAGATTTTCCGCCGAGCAGCCAGGTAACCTCGAGTGGTGCGGCGAGTCATCCACAAGCAGCTGGAACACGGCGTACTGCACTTCCCGATGAGAACTATCGTTTGCGGCACTCACGAGACACTGATGGCGATGATCTCCGGCGCGCGAATGTCCACTCAGCGTGTACGAGTCCGGGGACCTGCCAAGAGAGGAGGTGGAGGAGGAGGAAGGGGAAATGGGAGAGGGGAGAGCAGAGATGCCATGGGCAAAGGAGAGAGGGGGAGGGAGGAAGGGGGAGGGAAGCCCGGAGGAGAGGGTAGGAGGGAGGGGGGAAAGGAAAGAGAAGGGAAGGGAAAGGGGGGGAGGGAGGGTGCCTGAAGGAAAGGACATAGGAGGTGGGGGGGGAGGATCAAAGTTGATAGGAGGGGTAGATGCAGGGGAGGAGGACATCATCAGGGAGGGGGAGCTGGCGGAAGCCACCTTGGGAGAGGGTAAGGAGGGTGGAGAGATGAAGACTGGGTGGGACGTGGGAATACAGGCACGGCAGCGGGCGGGGGTGGGAGAGGATCAGGGACACGAGCGGGTGAGGAGGATCAAGTTTACGGGAGGTGTACAGGATCCGTATCCTTTCAAGGAAAAGGAGGAGGTGGGGGAAGGGGATGAGATCATACAGGATCCGCGTGGGGGAGGGGAGACGGATGCGATAGGCAAGGTGGAGAGCATGGCGTTCAAGGATTTGGAGGGATTTATAAAAGGTAGGGGGAGCGGAGATCCACGCAGGATGGGCATAACAAAGGATAGGGCGGATGAGGGATTTATAGGTGTGGAGGATGGTGGAGGGGTCCAGACCCCACGTATGGCCGGAAAGGAGCTTGAGGAGACGGAGTCGGGAACGTGCCTTGGCTTGGATCGTCTGGAGATGGGGAGTCCAGGATAGGCGACGGTCGAGTGTGACGCCAAGGTACTTAAGGGTGGGAGTGAGGGCGATAGGACGGCCATAGACGGTGAGATAGAAATCAAGGAGGCGGAAGGAAGGGGTGGTTTTGCCTACAATGATCGCCTGGGTTTTGGAGGGATTGACCTTGAGCAACCACTGGTTGCACCAAGCGGTGAACTGGTCAAGATGGGATTGGAGAAGGCGTTGGGAGCGTTGCAGGGTGGGGGCAAGGGCGAGGAAGGCGGTGTCATCGGCAAACTGGAGGAGGTGGACGGGGGGCGACGGCGGCGGCATGTCCGCCGTGTACAAAAGGTACAGAAGGGGGGAGAGGATGGAGCCTTGGGGCACACCGGCGGAGGGGAAAAAGGTGTAGGAATCTGTGTTATGGATGGTGACATAGGAAGGACGGCGGGAGAGAAAGGAACCGATCAGACGGACGTAGTTAATGGGAAGGGCAAAGGTTTGGAGCTTGAAGAGGAGACCGGAATGCCAGACGCGTTCATAAGCGCGTTCGAGGTCAAGGGAGAGGAAGATTGCGGAGCGACGGGAATTAAGCTGTTCGGAAAGGAGATGAGTGAGGTGAAGGAGAAGATCGTCGGAAGAGAAGGATGGCCGAAAGCCACACTGGGTGACGGGAAGGAGGCGGTGCTGGCGGAGATGCTGGTGGATGCGGCGGATGAGGATAGATTCCAGGACCTTGCTGAAGACCGAGGTAAGGCTGATGGGACGGTAGGAGGAGACGGCGGACGGCGGTTTGCCAGGTTTAAGGAACATGAGGATACGGGAGGTTTTCCACAGGTCGGGGTAGTAACCGGTGGACAGGACTACATTGTAGAGCCTGGCCAGGGTGGAGAGGAAAGAGACAGGAGCTTCACGAAGGTGACGGTAGGTGGCACGATCGTGACCAGGAGCGGTGTTGCGTTTTGTGCGGAGTGTATCAATGAGATCCTGTGTAGTGATACGGGCATTGAGTTCCGTGTGTGTAATGTTGTCCAAGTACTGGAAACCAGGAGCGAGGGGAGGGACAGAGGTGTCAGTTCGATCGCGGATATCCGGGAAGAGGGAGTAATCGAACTGGGGATCGTCGGGGATGGAGAAAACATCGGAGAGGTAGGAGGCAAAGTGATTAGCCTTACTAAGGGTGTCAGGGAAGGGGTGATCATCGTGGAGAAGAGGATAGTAGGGGGAGGGTTTAGTTCCGGTAAGGCGACGGAAGGCCGACCAGAACTTGGACGAGTTGATGGGTAGGTTTGCATTTAAACGGGTGCATGTCTGTCGCCAGTCCCGGCGTTTCTTAGCCGCGAGCAAATTACGAACGTGTCGCTGGAGTTGCCAGTGGCGTCGTAGTGTGTCCGGGTCACGCGTGCGGAGGAAGGCACGGTAGAGACGACAGGATTCACGGAGGAGGAGAACGGCCTGTGGGGGTAAGGTAGGACGGTGGGGGTGGATGGCGACAGTAGGAACGTGGGCTTCCACGGCCTCAGACAAGGTCTGCTGGAGAAAGGAGGCGGCATGGGTGACATCGTCAGGGTTGTGGTAGGTGAGAGGGTGGCTATCGACCTGGGTGGAAAGGGTATCCCGGTAGGCATTCCAGTCGGCTCGGGAATAGTCGTGGACATACTTAGGGGGAGGGTCAGTACGAGGGTCGGGGTGAGGGCGATGACCGCCTGAAACGGTGAGGAGGACAGGGAGATGGTCGCTACCAAATCGTTTGCGGCGGCGGCCGGGTTTATATAAGGCTTGCTAGTTAATGGAGCCATCGGCTGGGGTCGCTGTTTTCCAGGGAAAACCAACCGCAATGTTTCCTAGCGTAGCCAACTGCTGTGTGCCGACAAACGCGCGCGCGCGGAGGCGGCCAGCGATGGTCGCCGCGAGCCGCCCGGAGCAGTGCGGCCAGCGATGTATTTCTCGGCCACGTAAGGGAGCGTGCGTGTGAAGACGGCCAGCGATGGAAGCAGCGGGCCGCCCAGGGAAGTGCGGCCAGCGATGTATTTGGCGGTCGCGTACTGGAGCGCGTTGTTCGATGTTTGTTAGAAAAGGTGTATACCACACCAGCCTGGATATGATTTTTAGTCAGTTTCCAATGACCTGCAACGTGAATTCGTGGCTGGTAGCCACGTCCGGCCCCAATTACGCGATTGAAATGTATTTCCAAAACCTTCTCCACTTTCACACGGAATAATGAGCGCAGACAGATGGAGTACACAAATTTCCTACTAAGAGGGGATGTGAGTAGAAGATGTGAATGCTGCAACCCTCTCCACTGCTAGGTGGTCTCCATCAGCTACTGAACTAGCATTGAGATTTCCAAGTGTAAAGGTACTATACTTACGTTTAGTACATAATGGTATCGACACGTTAACGATTTACACTTCGCGTTACTGGACGATTTCTCGTTGCAAATGGTTCAAATGGCTCTGAGCAATATGGGACTTAACTTCTGAGGTCATCAGTCCCCTAGAACGTAGAACTACTTAAACCTAACTAACCTAAGGACATCACACACATCCATGCCCGAGGCAGGATTCGAACCGGCGACCGTAGCGGTCGCGCGGTTCTAGACTGTAGTGCCTAGAACCGCTCGGCCACTCTGGTCGGCTACTCGTTGCATATAGTTACCATCAGCACCTGATTCGTCATTGTGAGTTGCTGTTCGTTGAACAGCCCAATGATCAGATATTCCAATGACATATGATTGCTTCGTCGTATCGACGCGTTATTGAAATACTCTTTTCGTTACAGGACCTCCACTTGCTGCATGCAGATATCACCAGCACTTGAATCACTCTTCTTATGAGATGATGTCCATCAACAACCAGTACGCTAGCGTTGTTTTCAATTAATCAGGTACTGTAATGTCGTTGATTACTTCATGTTACTGACACCTAGTTGAAATACGCTTGCACTACTTGGACATATGTTTGTCATCAACACATGCTTCACCATTGTGATATGGTCACCTCTAACAGCCCACCTGCTTTAGCTGTTGTCAGGAATTCAAGTATTATAAATATGCTGATTACTCCATAATAATGAAGTGTTATTAAATCACACTTAAAATTACAGAATTTTAACCATGTTGATTATTTTCTGGTATCGACAAGATATTAAGTAACCTTTTACGTTACATGACCATCGTTCCATTTTCATGATTACCTTCAGTACATGATTCTTCATTATAAGATGATGTCTATCAACAGTCCAGCAGCTGTATTTAGTTACACTATTGGCCATTAACATTGCTACACCACGAAGGTGACGTGCTACAGACGCGAAATTTAACCGACAGGAAGAAGATACTGTGATATGCAAATGATTTGCTTTTCAGAGCATTCACACAAGGTTGGCGCCGTTGGCAACACCTACAACGTGCTAACATGAGGAAAGTTTCCAACCGATTTCTCATACACAAACAGCAGTTGACCGGCAATGCCTAGTGAAACGTTGTTGTGATGCCTCGTGTAAGGGGGAGAAATGCGTACCATCACGTTTCCGACTTTGATAAAGGTCGGAATCTATCCTATCGCTTTGCGGTTTATCGTATCACGTCATTGCTGCTCGCGTTGGTCGAGATCCTGACTGTTAGCAGAATATGGAATCGGTGGTTTGAGGAGGGTAATACGGAACGCCGTGGTGGATCCCAACGGCCTCGTATCAGTAGCAGTTGAGATGACAAGCATCTTATCCGCATGGCTGTAATAGTTCGTGAAGCCAGGTCTCGATTCCTGAGTCAACAGATGGGAACGTTTGCAAGACAACAACTATCTGCACGAACAGTTCGACGAAGTTTGCAGCAGCATGGACTATCAACTCGGAGACCATGGCTGTGGTTACCCTTGACGCTGCATCACAGACAGGAGCACATGCTATGGTGTACTCAACGATGAACCTGGGTGTACGAATGGAAAAACGTCATTTTTTCGGATGAATCCAGGTACTGTTTACAGCATCATGATAGTCGCATCCGTGTTTGGCGACATCGCGGTGAACGCACATTGGGACCGCGTATTCGTCATCGCCATACTGGCGTATCACCCAGCGTGATGATATGGGGTACCATTGGTTACATGTCTCGGTCACCTCTTGTTCGCATTGACGGGACGTTACATTTCAGATGTGTTACGACCCGTGGCTCTACCCTTCATTCGCTCCCTGCAAAACCCTACATTTCAGCAGGATAATGCACGACCGCATGTTGCAGGTCCTGTATGGACCTTTCTGGATACAGAAAATGTTCGACTACTGCTCTGGCCAGCACATTCTCCTGATCTCTCACCAACTGAAAACATCTGGATATGTTGGCCGAGCAACTGACTCGTCACAATACCCCAGGCACTACTCTTGATGAACTGTGGTATCGTGTCGAAGCTGCATGGGCAGCTGTACCTGTACGCACCATCCAAGCTCTGTTTGACTCAATGCCCAGGAGTATCAAGGCCGTTATTACGGCCAGAGGTGGTTGTTCTGGGTACTGATTTCTCAGGATCTATGCACCGAAATTGCATGAAAATGTAATCACAAATCAGTTCTAGTATAATATATTTGTCGAATGAATACCCGTTTATCATCTGTATTTCTTCTTGGTGTAGCAATTTTAATGGCCAGTAGTGTATTTAGGTACGGTAAAAATGTTCATTACTTTATGTTATTAAAATGTTCCTAAACTGCTCATTTGGTTGCGTGACGATCGCATGCTGGTCCTGACTGTCTTCAGAAGATGGTTAGCTAGTGTCAGGTAATCACAGTCACATCCACAAATACCATATGCTGAGCCCATCATTGTCAGTGGGATTCCGTCAATAGATCACTATCATCGACATTCAAGGTGTATCTTTATCTCACGTTGTTTCAGTTATCTGAAATCATGTTCTGTACCGTGACAGTATTTCATGCATGCAGGCTGTCACTTGAATGACGCCTACACGGAATTTTATCACAGTTGCTATCGTACAGCCGTGACTTACCGTGCTTAGCTTACTTTAGACTCGTGTCTTTTGCTATGCGATTGTCACCACCATTACATCCACGGTCGTCACTGTAGAAGATGTATATTGTGTTAGAAGATGACACTATACATTCACCATGTATCTATTCGAATGCTCTTCACTCTACGTGATCTACAGTTTTACTAACTATTCATGTGTGGAAGGAGTTGACTATGCGACATTCACACGTTATTGAATTGCTGTCGACTGCATGCAGACATAGCGCAAAGTGCACGGCTAACATCATGTATTGGTTCGTCAGTATTAAGTGGTCTCGTCAAGAAATCGACTACCATCAGTGTCAAGTTGTATCCTTTTCAGCGTAGTATTCTCTGAGGCGTCAGGAGAGTGCTGATTACAGTAATTCATTCATGAAACGTGATGGTTCTGCGGCACCATCAGTTTACTAAATTACTCTTTTGTTACATGACGATTCGTAGGCGTCACACTACCATCATACACTCTGCATGGGAATCACCAGCCATGGTTGACCCAATATGATGTGTACTGCATCAATAACCCAACTTCCAGCGCTGTTTCTCAAGAGATGACAGAATTTCTTAAGTATTTATAAAGTTTAACTATGTTGATAATGTAAGCATTGTAGCAGATATCTTTTTAAATGATAATTAATTGAAACCCTCAAGCTGCCGACAGGTGTTGTTGATATACCTCGAAGGAGACAACTGAAAATGTGTGCCCCGACCGTGACTCGAACCCGGGCTCTCCTGCTTACATGGCAGACGCTCTATCCATCTGAGCCACCGAGGAGATGAATAGCGCGACTGCAGGGACTTATCCCTTGCACGCTTCCCGTGAGACCAACATTCCCAACTGTCCACAATCTACATACGTAATGTACTTAATAGATATTTGCCTATCCAGGATATTTGTCAATCGAGGTATATCAACACCACCTGTCGGCAGCTGAGAGTTTCAGTTAATTATCTTTTACTCTAGAGAAGCTGCACAGTCATAAATGGTACCTGTTCTCTCGAGAACAGTTACTACCTTCATGTATATTGTTAAAGGCTACCCAGCCCAGCGAATGCGCACAGGTTGTCCGACGTCTTACGGGAATCGTCACTTTAGTGCGCGCGAGTAACGAGTGGATGGGCAAATATCTATTAGGTACATTACGTAGGTAAATTGTTTACAGTTGGGAATGTGGGTCTGTTCAAAATGTTCAAATGCGTGTGAAATCTTATGGGACTTAACTGCTAAGGTCATCAGTCCCTAAGCTTACATACTACTTAACCTAAATTATCCTAAGGACAAACACTCACACCCATACCCGAGGGAGGTCTCGAAACTCCGCCGGGACCAGCCGCACAGGCCATATCCGCAGCGCCTCAAACCTCTCGGCTAATCACGCGCGGCAGGTATGTGGATCTCACGGGAAGCGTGCAAGGGAGAAGTTCCTGCAGTCAAGCTATGCATCTGTGCCCTCGGTGGCTCAGATGGATGCAGGCGACTTTTGGCGGCTGTGGTGTGAAGACCTCCGGCGTGTGCTGTGCGCTGCGGTCTGCTGCGCTCCGCTCGATATGTCAAGCGGTAGTTAGCTGCGTTATTTCGGACTCTTGGTGGATTCATATTAGAAGAAGAGATGGATCAGCCTAATAGAAGAGACACGCTGAAAATCGTTTTTGACCAGAAAGGGCAGAGACCAATTTCGTTCGAAATTGAGACATCGCTAGAGGAAGTTGTGAAAACTTCGTATGAGGCTATTATAGGTATACACCTTTACATTATGAGTAGCATCGTGTATGTTAAGCTTAAAAACATGAAACTGTGTGAAAAAATTATTGAATCTAGTGGCGCAACATTTAAGTTCAAACATCATGATGGCAATATAAGTGAAGTTCATGTTGCGCATGCTGGCTTTGGATTCAAATGGTTCAAATGGTTCTGAGCACTATGAGACTTAAATTCTGAGGTCATCAGTCCCCTAGAACTTAGAACTACTTAACTCTAACTAACCTAAGGACATCAAAAATGGTTCAAATTGCTCTGAGCACTATGGGACTTAACAGCCATGGTCATCAGTCCCCTAGAACTTAGAACTACTTAAACCTAACTAACCTAAGGACAGCACACAACACCCAGTCATCACGAGGCAGAGAAAATCCCTGACCCCGCCGGGAATCGAACCCGGGAACCCGGGCGTGGGAAGCGAGAACGCTACCGCACGACCACGAGCTGCGGACTTAGGGACATCACACACATCCATGCCCGAGGCAGGATTCGAACCTCTGACCGTAGCGGTCGCGCGGTTCCAGACTGTAACGCCTAGAACCGCTCAGCCACCACGGCCGGCTGTCTTTGGATTAGGGACTGTCCATATCTTTGAGCTACCATTTGAAATCACCGTTGTGCGACCGGTACGGTCGCAGGTTCGAATCCTGTCTCGGGCATGGATGTGTGTGATATCCTTAGGTTAGTTAGGTTTAAGTAGTTCTACGTTCTAGGGAACTGATGACCTTAGAATTTAAGTCCCATAGTGCTCAGAGCCATTTGAACCATTTTGAAATCACCACTGAGCAGATCAATTCGGTGATAGCTCCTTGCTGTTGTTGTGGTCTTCAGTCCTGTGACTGGTTTGATGCAGCTCTCCATGCTACTCTATCTTGTGCAAGCTGCTTCATCTCCCAGTACATACTGCAGCCTACATCCTTCTGAATCTGCTTAGTGTATTCACCTCTTGGTCTCCCTCTACGATTTTTACCCTCCACGCTACCCTCCAATACTAAATTGGGGATCCCTTGATGCCTCAGAACGTGTCCTACCAACCGATCCCTTCCTCTAGTCAAGTTGTGCCACAAACTCCTCTTCTCCGCAATTCTGTTCAATACCTCCTCATCAGTAATGTGATCTACCCACCTAATCTTCAGCATTCTTCTGTAGCACCACATTTCGAAAGCTTCTATTCTCTTCTTCTCCAAACTAGTTATCGTCCATGTTTCACTTCCATACATGGCTACACTCCATACAAATACTTTCAAAAACGACTTCCTGACACTTAAATCTATACTCGATGCTAACAAATTTCTCTTCTTCAGAATCGCTTTGCTTGCCATTGCCAGTCTACATTTGATATCCTCTCTACTTCGACCATCATCAGTTATTTTGCTCCCCAAATAGCAAAACTTCTATACTACTTTAAGTGTCTCATTTCCTAATCTAATTCCCTCAGCATCACCCGACTTAATTCGACTACATTCCATTATCCTCGTTTTGCTTTTGTTGATGTTCATCTTATACCCTCCTTTCATGACACTGTCCATTCCGTTCAACTGCTATTCCAAGTCCTTTGCTGTTTCTGACAGAATTTCAATGTCATCGGTGAACCTTAAAGTTTTTTCTTCTCCATGGATTTTAATTCCTACTCCAAATTTTTTTTTGTTTCCTTTACTGCTTGCTCAATATACAGATTGAATAACATCGGGGAGAGGCTACAACCCTGTCTCACTCACTTCCCAACCACTGCTTCCCTTTCATGCCCCTCAACTCTTATAACTGCCACCTAGTTTCTGTACAAATTGTAAATAGTCTTTCACTCCCTGTATTTTACCCCTGCCACCTTCAGTATTTGGAAGAGAGTATTCCAGTCAACATTGTCAAAAGCTTTCTCTAAGTCTACAAATGCTAGAACCGTAGGTTTGCCTTTTCTTAATCTAGTTTCTAAGATAAGTCGTAGGGTCAGTATTGCCTCACGTGTTCCAATATTTCTACGGAATCCAAACTGATCTTCCCCGAGGTCGGCTTCTACCAGTTTTTCCATTCGTCTGTAAAGAATTTGTGTTAGTATTTTGCAGCAGTGACTTATTAAACTAATAGTTCGGTAATGTTCACATCTGTCAACACCTGTTTTCTTTGGGATTGGAATTATTATGTTCTTCTTGAAGTCTGAGGGTATTTGCCTGTCTCATACATCTTGCTCACCAGATGGTAGAGTTTTGTCAGGACTAGCTCTCCCAAGGCTGTCGGAAGTTCTAATGGAATGATGTCTACTCCCGGACCCTTGTTCCAACTTAGGTCTTTCAGTGCTCTGTCAAACTCGTCAAGCAGTACCATATCTCCCAGTTCATCTTCATCTGCATCCTCTTCCATTTCCATAATATTGTCCTCAAGTACATAGTCCTTGTATAGACGATCTATATATTCCTTCCACCTTTCTGCTTTCCCTTCTTTGCTTAGAACTGGATTTCCATCTGAGCTCTTGATATTCATACAAGTGGTTCTCTTTTCTCCAAAGGTATCTTTAATTTTCCTGTAGGTAGTATCTGTCTTGCCCCTAGTGAGGGAAGCCTCTACGTCCTTACATTTGTCCTCTAGCCAGAACACGTCAAGGCAGGATTTCTTCGACTAAACGTCCGGTCGTATGTCCCAAACCCAGTGAGCTGTTTTAAGTGCCAGCGTTTTGGGCATAAAACTCTAGGGTGTAAAGGAGAAGCGATGTGTGGCAACTGTAGTAAGGCTGCGCGTGACGGAGATGACTGTTCGTCGCCTGTCAGATGTATAAACTGTTCTGAAAGCCACCCTGTTTGGAGTAGGGACTGTAGAATCTTCCTAGAGGAACGTAAAATACAAGAAATAAAAACAAGTAAGCGTATCCCCTACAGTGAAGCCAAAACGATCTTTAAGGCCATGCAGCCCCCCACATTCGTTACGTCTTTTGCTTCCATTGTTCAGAAGCCGCCTCCAAAAGTCGATGCATCTACACAGACGGAGGTTGTTAGTGTTGGCACGAACACCTGCACATGTCAGGGCACCTGCAAGGCAGCAAGTGTATCAGAGCCTGTAGCTCCTCCTTGAACAGCAGAGTCGATGGGACGTTAAACACTAATCTCCTCCTCCTCCTCGAACAGCAGAGAAAGGTACAGTAGGTAACACGGAAGAGCCCCGGGCATCTTCGATTGCTGAGGCTGTTCCAAAGCCCAGCATGGTTATAAACACCCCCGCTCCAGTTCCAGCAAAGCCCCCTAAACAGAGGAAAGTACACGTCAAGCAGCACCAACAGATTAAATCGGCTGGTAAACCCTCGGATCATGTTAATGTGGTCCCACTAGACGCTTCATCCGACTCTTCCCCAGAGCTGATGGAGTCGAGAATATGGGGCAATCATCTCGCCCCAAGACTGAGCCTCCACCCGCTGCAGTCTCCCCACCTCGGCGGAAAGAGAGGCAGAAAATACATCCACCGTGATGGCTCCCATATTACAATGGAACCTGCAAGGGTTCAGGACACATGTGGAGGAACTACGTCTATTGATTCAGGATAGACCTATGTGTGTGTGTCTGCAAGAGACAAATTTCAGTGAAACATACACCCCTGAGCTACGTGGCTATGTCCTCCACAAGAAGGACGACCTGAGTGGACAGAGAGCTCGAGGAGGAGTAGGTATCTTCGTCAACACCGACTACCACTCCTCGACTCTCTCCCTCACGACGAATTTACAAGCAGTTGCAATATTAGTACATGTGCGTCATATGCTAACAGTATGTTCACTTTACCTACCCCCACATGATGTGCTCGACGAAGAGGCTCTCAGTGATCTTCTTACACAGCTCCCCCACCTCTTCATCCTCTGTGGTGATTTTAATGCACACAATATGCTTTGGGGCTCTCTGAGTACTTGTCCCAGGGGTAGAGCAATAGAGAGGCTTCTTCTGTCTTCCAGTGCCTATTTGCTAAATACAGGTCAAAGCACGCATTTTTGCATTGCAACTGGGTCGTTCTCTGCCATTGATCTATCGCTTTGCTCTCCAGCCATCGCCCACACTTCTGCATGGGAAGTGGTTGATGACTTACACGGCAGCGATCACTTTCCCATCCGGATTCACCTGCCACATGCAGTGGAACCGGAAAGGAAACCGCCTCGATGGGTGCTCGGTAGAGCCAACTGGGCACTGTATAGTCAACTAGCCCGGTTTGAACATAGGGTCAGTGTCCAGGAATGGGTGGATCATATTACTGAAGTGATCCACCGCGCCAGTAAAGCGTCCATCCCACAGTCCACGGGACAACCGAAGCGGCAGCCTGTCCCTTGGTGGAGCGACGAATGCCGCTCTGCAATCAGGGCTAGGCGGGCAGCTCTGCGTAGGTTCAAATGCCAGCCAACTGTAGCGAATCTAGCAGCCTTTCGGCTGGCGAGGGCAAAGTGTCGTCGGATTATACGAGAGAGCAAGAAGAGGTCGTGGCAGCAGTTCCTGAACACCATTACTCGTTCTACACGAAGTTCCATTGTATGGGAGACCATCAGGAGGATTTCTGGGAGAGGTGGGAGGAGCCCTATGGCTGCTATAATGTGGAATGGTACTCTCCAAACGACCCCAAAAGATATTGCCCAGTCTATGGCGGCTCATTTTGCAGCTGTTACTGCAACCGCCAGTCAGAATCCAGCTTTCCAGCCCCACAGAGTGGCTGCTGAGGGGAGCAGTTTTGACTTCCGCTCACCCAATACAGAGGAGTACAACTGCCCGTTTTCCATGTGGGAACTGGATTCTGCATTATGTGGGGCTCGTGATACATCCCCTGGTCAGGATAGCATCCACTATAGCATGCTGCGGCACCTCACAGGGAGAAATAAATAAATCCTCCTCCGACTTTTTAATCTTGTTTGGATGTCCGGTCACTTCCCCGACTCGTGGCGTGAAGCAATTTTAATTCCTCTTTTAAAACCTGGGAAATACCGCACGTGCCCGGGTAGCTACCGTAGTGTTGCCCTCACTAGCTGCATGGGAATGATCTTGGAGCGGATGGTCAACCGCCGCCTTGTCTGGCTGTTAGAATCCCGACAGCTCCATAGTCGCTTTCAGTGTGGGTTCAGGAGGTATCGCTCCACCTTTGATAACCTGGCCCTCCTGGAGGCGGCTATACAACAGGCTTTCCTGCGCCAGCATCACCTGTTGGGAATATTTTTTGACATTGGAAAGGCATGCGACACTACTTGGAGGCATCTTATCATCAGGCAGCTCCACGAATGGGGTTTTCGTGGATGTCTTCCCAATTTTATTCGGTCCTTCCTGTCGCCACGTTATTTTCGATACCGAGTCGGAGACGTACTGTCTAGTCGCTTTGAACAAGAGAACGGTGTCCCTCAAGGTAGTGTTTTAAGTGTGACGGTCTTTGCTATTGCTATTAATAGTATTACTTATGTTGTGAAAAGTCCTGTGCAGCGTTCCTTGTGTGTGAATGATTTCTCTGTAATTTGCTCTTCTCCAAGCCTTGCAACGACGACTCGTCAGTTGCAACTCACTCTGCGACTTTTGGATGAATGGGCACAGAAGAGTGGTTTTCAGTTTTCAACTGATAAGTCGGTGTGTGTTCTTTTTAACAGTTCTCGTTCCATTTTTGACTTGCCTGAGTTGAGGATGAGGGACACCGTTCTGAATTTTAAAGACACTGTGAAGTTTCTGGGCCTCACTTTTGATTCTAAGCTTACGTGACTGCCACACATTAAGGAACTGAAAAAACGGTCTCTTAAGGCGCTGTCTATTTTAAAATGTCTTAGTCACCACACATGGGGAGCAGACAGGACTGGTCCGCTCCGGTTTTACAGAGCCTTCGTGCGGTCCCGGCTTGACTATGGATGCACGGTGTATGGGTCTGCAAGACCCACTTATTTGAAGCTGTTGGATGTGGTGCAGCATTAGGGGATTCGGTTGGCCACTGGGGCGTTCAGAACGAGCCCCATGCCGATCCTCTGTGCAGAGGCAGGTGAACCGCCACTTCACCTCCGGCGGCGTCTACTAATGGTGCGCCAGGCCTATCACACATTATCCACACCATACACACCTGCATACCACACTGTTGCTCGGCCTCCACTGGAAAGGCTTTTTCGCAACCGCCAACGAGCGACAAGACCCTATGGAATTCGTGCAAAGGATTGCATTTTAGAGATGGGTGTGGCCGGTTTTAATGTTTCATGTCGAGGTTGGAGCAGATATCCACCTTGGCTCCTCCAGAGGCCCAGGCTGATTTTAGATTTGGCAAATTTTAAGAAAGACAGTACATCAGATTTTACTTTCAAATCTTTGTTTTTTAACATTTTAGATAGGCATCATGATTTTACAGTAGTCTACACTGATGGATCTCAACAGGGGGATTTTCTTGGCTGCTCAGTAGTGTTCCCCGAACGCGTCATCAGGATTCGCCTTCCCCAGGAATACACTGTTTTCTAAGCAGAACTTCACGCGATCCTGAAGGCATTGGAGCAGATACGGTGTACTCAGGGCAAACACTTCCTAATTTGCTTTGACTCACTGAGCGCATTACAGTCACTGCAGAACCTGTACCAAGCGGAGAAGTTGGAACAGCTGATTTACGACCAACTGTACATCCTCCAACGATAGGGCAAGCAAGTGTCCTTTTGCTGGGTGCCAGGGCATGTGGGCATACGGGGAAATGAACAATCTGATAGAGCTGCCAAGGACGCCTGAAGATTACCGGAGGTGACACAATGTTCTATTCCTTTGCAAGGTGTCGTTTCTGTGCTGCGGCGGAAGTATATGCAACTGTGGGAGGAGGAATGGCTGGCGGTGAGGGAAAATAAGCTGCGGTTGGTGAAACCCACCATCAAGCCGTGGTGTTCCTCCTGCCGGTCACCTAGGCGTGACGCATAGGGCACTGTCCTCTTACGCATGCCTTCTTACTACGGCGAGAGGAACCCCCGCTGTGTGATGCCTGTGGCGTACGAATCACTGTACGCCACATTTTAGTTGAGTATGATTTATACCGTTCTGTCAGGGCGGAAGTTAATATTAGTGGGCATCTGCCCTCGATTTTAGCCGATGACGAGGCGAGTGTCAAAAAAGTTTTAAAGTACTGTGCTGTTTCTGGGCTTCAGCCTAAAATTTTAGGTTGGAATTTTTAGTGTGTTGCCGAGTGGCTGACCACTCCTTTTTATTCTTGTAATAGGCCAGTTCCAAACATGTGCTATGTGTTTTATTTTAACCCCTTCCTCTACGTTCTCTTGCAGTTCTTCTCTTTATGTGCTGCTTTCCACTATGCTACTGTTGACGTGCACACTGCCTATGTAGACTGTCACATTTAATTTTAGTCCTATTTTTGCACTTGCTGCATTTTAGTGACACTCGTCCGTTGTTGTTTCCGTTCGGGCGCTAAAGACTACACTGTTGAGCGCCCATAACACCATATCCATCCATCTAGCCATACATGCTTATCCATTTTGCACTTCCTGTCGATCTCATTTTTGAGACGTTTGTATTCCTTTCTGCCTGCTTCATTTAGTGCATTTTTATATTTTCTCCTTTCATCACTTAAATTCAATATTTCTTCTGTTACCCAAGAATTTCTACTAGCCCTCGTCTTTTTACCTACTTGATCCTCTGCTGCCTTCACTACTTCATCCCCCAAAGCTACCCATTCTTCTTCTACTGTATTTCTTTCCCCCATTCTTGTCAATTGTTCCATTATGCTCTCCCTGAAACTCTGTACAACCTTTGGTTTCGTCAGTTTATCCAGGTCCCATCTCCTTAAACTCTCACTTTTTTGCAGTTTCTTCAGTGTTAATCGACAGTTCATAACCAATAGATTGTGGTCGGAGTCCACATCTGCCCCTGGAAATGTCTTACAATTTAAAACCTGGTTCCTAAATCTCTGTCTTGCCATTATATAATCTATCTGATACCTTCTAGTAGAATAATTAGCAATTTTGCAGAAAAGTGGTCTGCTGCTCACAAGTTCCCGGTCTCGAATGGTATCAGGCAATTGCGAGTTGATTTACGCAAGCACATATCGTCGTATATAAATATTTGTGGTAATCGGGCTCTAGTAATATATGATGGGCAGCCAAGAACCTGCGTGTCTTGCGGCGGTACAGGCCATGTCCGCTCGCAGTGTATACAACGTCGAGTGGCCCAGCTACCTGCGAGCGAAGCAGTGAGACCCCCAGCCATGTCAACATTGCCTTTAACTTACGTAACGGCAGCCGCTGGACAACTCCATACGCGTCACGCTCCTGACGCTACTCAGGATGATGCTGCTCGTGACAATGAAGTGATAATGGGTGTTAGCGACTAGACGGTGACAATACAACCAAGGAGTCAAGAAAAAGAACCAAACATCTCTGTTCAAATAGAACAAACCCCGGAACCGATTACAGTCCTTCAGAATGACCAGACTCCAGAAAACCACAAGGAAACCGACCCACCACTAGCCAGCGAACAGGACTGAGCGCAAGAAACCGAAGAGGCAATGGAAAACATTGAACCCCCCCCCCCCCAAGAGTCAGTC
The DNA here is from genome assembly GCF_023864345.2 of Schistocerca serialis cubense. Lineage (NCBI taxonomy): Eukaryota > Metazoa > Arthropoda > Insecta > Orthoptera > Acrididae > Schistocerca > Schistocerca serialis. The sequence goes on along the minus strand of NC_064640.1, from coordinate 690,613,558 downwards.
CTCCAAGGAAACATAAAAAGAGGATACTAGCTCAAAAGGGCGCTGAACAACTGGCACCGCCTTTGCGAGAAAAAGCAATGCAGAGCAACAAACTGCATGAACAGCAACATAGTATGCAGGCATCTGACCTCATGCAAGCCAAATCCCCATGCCCCATGTCAACGGACCATTCGTCACACGAGAAATTGAAGCTGCTATCAAATTTCGATATATAGAAGGTTTTCCCTGAGACTAGAAATGCAGAAAAAGAGACATCGAGAGCTAATCAACACAAAAACTGGGCTGATGAATCGGACGAAATGAACCAAAATGAAGAATTGAATGAAACTGGAGAAACAGGACAGACTCCTGCCCCACGACATCAACTGAACACGATGGATACATCATTGCCGGAACATACATGTGAAAAAGGATTTTCGTCCGACAGCACTTCGTATGACGAATATTGACTTCGGTAATGAATAGGACAATATGAACGCAGCACAAGCCTACAAAATCGCTACGTTGAACATTAATAAGATACGCTGCTCCCTGTATTTACAACATCGACAAGACTTTCCATAGACAGCTGACGTGGGTTTACTACTGTTCCAGGAGGTAACAGATATTAAATTAGAAAAGATACGTGGGTACAACGCCATAACAAACCCCGGTATCGGCGCAGAGCTGGGAACCGCCATTCTCAAGAAGAAGGCATCCGTGCCACACAAATAGCAAAACTTGAAAACAGTAGAGGAAATGCAGTGACTGTTAACAACGTCCGCATCATCAACGTTTACGCACGTCAATATAATATAATCCTAGCCGGCGATTTTAATTCTATACTTAGCCCGAAAGACCAGACACCGAATTGGATCTTTGGTGTGACGTCATAAGCGAGTGACTGCGTGTGAGATCGCTCTCTAACAAGGCAACCTCCCCATCGCACCCCCTTCAGATTTAGTTATAAGTTGGCACAGTGGATAGGCCTTAAAAAACTGAACACAGATCAATCAAGAAAAAAGGAAGAAGTTGTGTGGAACTATGAAAAAATAAGCAAAGTATATAAACTGAGTAGTCCACGTGCAGGACAGGCAACATCAAGGACAATTGGAGGTTAGGAGCACCGTGGTCCCGTGGTTAGCGTGAGCAGCTACAGAACGAGAGATCCTTGGTTCAATACTTGCCTCGAGTGAAAATTTTACCTTATTTATTTTTTCAAAGTTATGATCTGTCCGTTCGTTCATTGACGTCTCTGTTCACTGTAATAAGTTTAGTGTCTGTGCTTTGCGACCGCACCGCAAAAGCGTGCGATCGTGCGATTAGTAGACGAAAGGACGTGCCTCTCCAATGGGAATCGAAAACTTTTGATTGCAAGTTCATATGTCAACCGATCCACAGGAAAGCACGTCTGATACGTTCTATACGACACTGGTTACGGCATGTGCGTCACGTGACAGGAATATGTTGTCATCCCACCTAACTTGTGCACTTGGCGAATGGGTAAAAAGGTTCTTCTACCTTGCCCGATTTAGGTTTTCTTGTGGATGTGATAATCCCTCCCAAAAAGTGATGAAAACATAAGAAATTGTCACATAAACTGAAAATGAGGAATTAAACTTTTCACTCGAGAGAAGACTTGAACCAAGGACCTTTCGTTCTGCAGCTGCTCACGCTAACCACGAGACCACGGCGCTCCTTCGCTTACATTGTCATTGATGTTGCCTGTCTTGAACATGGACTACTCATTTTGTATATTTTGCTTATTTTTTCATAGTTCCACATAACTTCTTCCTCTTTTCTCGATTGATCTGTGTTCAGTTTTTCAAGGCCCATCCACTGTGCCAACTTATAACTAAATCTGAGGGGGGTGCGATGGGGAGGTTCCCTTGTAAGTTTTTATATATTTTCAGGTTTCAGGTACATATTTTAACGGTTTTTGTGATAATATTTACTATATAAGTGACTTTTAGTGGTTTTTTCATTCACCTTTGCCTTTCTTGTGTTGTGACCTGATATTTGTGAGTGTTTGGTATCGAGCAACTTAGCCTCTTACCTGTGTTTACATTCCGCGCTGACCAGTTGCAGCTGTAGCGGCACATCGAAAGCTAAGTACTAATTAATTGTTTGTGTATAGTGGTTTATTTAGGAACTTTAGTAGTCTTCAACCGGTGTACTTAGTGTTTTCTGGTGAAATAATTTCAGAAGTACTTTTTGGGAACTGTTTCCAGTTTCGTTACTGTGTCATTAGACGTTTGATTTTCTTTCTGTATTAGTCTTCTGTTATATTCTCATTTGTTGTTGATTATGTTGTGGATTGGCAAGAGAGCCAACCCACTATGAGAGGAAGCCGAAAGGCACGCGTTTTAGCTCACGCAGGCTGGCGTGAGGTCTGGAACAGGGCAAGGAAGTTAGACTTTAGCAAAGAAGGACGTAGCTGTTGGAATACTTAACTTTAATCCGTAAATGGTGAACATCGCTCCTGACGGTACATGTTTTACAGCATCAATAGTAACTGGTAATGGCGCTTTGCTAGGTCGTAGCAAATGACGTAGCTGAAGGCTATGCTAACTATCATCTCGGCAAATGAGAGCGTAATTTGTCAGTGAACCATCGCTAGCAAAGTCGGCTGTACAACTGGGCGAGTGCTAGGAAGTCTCTAGACCTGCCGTGTGGCGGCGCTCGGTCTGCAATCACTGATAGTGGCGACACGCGGGTCCGACGTATACTAACGGACCGCGGCCGATTTAAAGGCTACCACCTAGCAAGTGTGGTGTCTGGCGGTGACACCACAGATTAATACTGTTAATAATAGTAGTTACTTCCCTTGTAGGGCAAGTTTGTGATTATTGTAGTCAGTTTTTAACATCTTCTTATTGTAGTAGCGGAACTTAGATAAAGTAGTTTTCTTGTTTAAATAACCGTAAAATTTTACCATGAGTGAGAAGTGTGGGCTTTTCTGTAGGTTTGTGAGTAGTGGATTGCGGTGTGAGACTTGTTCGAAGTATTTTCACTGGGGGGAATGCAGTAGGGAAGCCAGTGGGCATTCTGGTGAGATCCTCTCCTGGAACTGCAGGTTATGTAGCAAGAGTAAGGTGATAGAGGATCAGGACCGTAAGATCTGTGCCCTTCAGGTGCAATTGAAATACGCACAGGAGGAGCTAGATAGGATGAGGAGGGAGAAGGGGGTTGGGGAATGGGAGCTGGCTGTTGGCAAGAGATCTTCTAGGAGAAGGAGATTTTCAGATAGTTTTACTATTGGTGTTTGCAATAGATATGACCAACTGTCAGAGTAGTGGAGAGGAATCTCTAGTAGCTGTAGATGTAGGAAGTATGCAGCAGACTTCAGCAGTTACGGTGGCTAGGACAGTTGCAAAGTCTAAGAGAAATAAGAAGGTTCTGCTGCTAGGTAGTTCTCGTGGTAGAGGTGTAGGCCAGCAGTTGCAGGAAGTGTTGGGGAGTGAGTACCAGGTCACTAGCATTGTGAAGCCTAATGCAGGATTTGCTCGGGTGACTGTTAACATAGGGGGGTTATGTAGGGATTTTACTAAAGACGATCAGGTAGTGATTGTGGTTGGGGCTGGTAATAGTGTTGATAGGGATGGGGAGTATGACATAGATAATGACCTGGAAAAGATAGCCACTCGGACTGGCAACACGAATGTACATTTCGTGGGACTGTTTCAGCATCACGATCGGCCTCATCTTAATACAGCCGTCAGGCGTAATAACGTGAGACTTGGGGGTGCACTGATGACAGAAGGCAGAATAAGGCAAATGGTGTCGGTGGAATCTATCAGCAGGACGGGTTTCACTAGACATGGCCTGCACCTCAACAGGTATGGAAAGGGGAGGTTGGCAAAGCTTATAGGTGACAGCATAGGTGGGGGTGGTGGGATCACTCATGGGAAAATTCCTGTAGTTGTGAGTGTTAGAGCTGTACTTTTTTTAGACTGAAGTCAGCTGATAGGTATTCCTGCTTAAGGGAAGTCTCCCTAACAAAGAAACCACTTTCGACAAAGCTTAGGTATCCGATTAATGAGGGAATTAGTATATTTCATCAAAATATACAAGGCATTAGAGATAAAGTTAGTGAACTGCTTATAGATGTTGACTCTGAAATTATTGGTATATCTGAACAGTTCTTAAATAAGGATATAATTCAGAGGCTTCCTTTACCAGGATACAGGTTGGTTGGCAGCTTTTCTGGGAGCCCTTTGTGGTGTGGGCGAGTAGCCATGTATGTGAAAAACGGCATCCCATTTGAGTCAATTGATGTTTCAAAGTACTGCACTGAAAAGGTGTTTGAATGTTGTGCAGGTGTGATTAAATTTAGCGGAGCTCAACTTCTAACTGTTGTTATTTATAGATCCCCAGACTCCTATTTCACAACATTTTGGCTAAAGCTAGAGGAGGTTCTTGGTTCACTGTATAGGAAATACAAAAAGTTAGTTATATGTGGTGACTTCAATATTAATTGTATAAGTGATTGTGCAAGGGAAATGGTGCTGGTAGACCTCCTTAATTCATATGATCTTATGCAAACCGTATTCTTTCCAACGAGAGTGCAAGGGAACAGTAGAACAACCATAGACAATATTTTTGTACGTTCCTCATTACTAGAAGGGCATTCTGTTAGCAAAAAGGTGAATGGCCTTTCAGATCATGATGCACAAATTTTAACTCTAAAAGATTTTTGTGCTGCAACACATGTTAAATATAGTTTTCAACTTTTTAGGAAAGCTGATCCAGTTGCTGTAGAGACCTTTGTAAACCTTATCAAGGAACAAGAGTGGCAAGATGTTTATAGTGCTGATACAGTAGACGATGCAGATAGAATAGCTAAGCCTCAGGAGAAAATTAAAAAAACCATACGGTCAGTAGTAAAGGAAGTGGCTGGTCTGCAGAGACAGGTCGAGGATATAGAATCAGTGCGTAGTGGGAATGTCCGTGTTACTGGTAAGTCGCATATATGTACAGTATTTAATAATAACTTTCTGAATACAGCAGGTGAACTAAATAGAAACCTAGTCCCAACAGGGAATCATATAGCGCTCTTAGAAAAAAGTGTTCCGAGACTGTTACCTCAAATGCTCCTCCATGATACTGACAAGAGAGAGATTGAGTTAATAATTAAATCACTAAAGACCAAGAACTCTCATGGATATGACGAGGTATCTAGCAAAATACTGAAGTATTGTTCTATGTATGTTAGCCTAGTACTTAGCCATATCTGTAACTTTTCCTTTAGGAGTGGTCAGTTTCCTGACTGATTAAAGTACTCGGTAGTGAAGCCACTTTATAAAAATGGAGACAGGGATAATGTTGACAATTATAGACCTATTTCTATGCCATCGGTGTTTGCTAAAGTTATAGAGATGGTTGTATATACAAGGATACTGGAGCATTTAAATTCACATAATTTGCTGTCAAATGTACAGTTTGGTTTTAGAAATGGTTATATAAATGATATGCCTTCTAGTATTACATGTGATTCAAAAATGTTTCTGTTTGCTGATGACACCAGTTTGGTAGTGAAGCTTCTTATGTGTAATATTGAAACAGTAACAAGTAATGTAGTTTATGAAATAAGTTCGTGGCTTGTGGAAAATAATTTGATGCTAAATCACAGTAAGACTCAGTTTTTACAGTTTCTAACTCACAATTCAACAAGAACCGATATTTTGATCAGACAGAATGGGTATATTATACGCGGGACGGAACAGTTCAAGTTCCTAGGCGTTTGGATAGATAGTAAGTTGTCGTGGAAAGCCCATGTTCATGATCTTGCTCAGAAACTAAATGCTGCTTTATTTACCATTACAACAGTATCTGAAATAAGTGATAGTTCAACACGAAAAGTAATCTACTTCGCATATTTTCATACGCTTATGTCGTACTGTATTATCTGTTGGGGTAATTTTTCTGATTCAAAAAGGGTATTTTTGGCTCAAAAACGGGCTGTTCGAGTTATGTGTGGTGTAAGTTCGAGGACCTCTTGTTGACCCCAATTCAATAGTCTGGGAATTCTGACATTGCCCTCACAGTATATATTTCCTTTAATGTCGTTTGTTGTTAGCAATATTAGCTTATTCCCAAGAGTTAGCAGCTTTCACTCAGTTAATACTAGACAGAAATCAAATCTGCTTGTGGAATGCACTTCCTTGACCCTTGTGCAGAAAGGAGTGAAGTATTCTGCTGCCTCCATTGTCAATAAGCTAGCACAAGAACTCAAAAATCTTGCAGTAGCCCAAACACTTTTAAGTCTAAACTGAAGAGTCTCCTCATGGCTCACTCCTTCTATTCTGTCGAGGAGCTCCTGGAAGAGCTGAAAAATAAAGCAAATTCCAGTGTTACATTGTTGATTTTCTTTATTTAAACTTGCGAATTGTCGCCTGAATATGTTTCTTATATTTCATTTTATCTGTTTCTGCTATAGTGTTATAATTTCATGTATTGACTCGTTTCATGACCATGGAGACTTCTCCTTAATTTGGTCCCACAGAACAATAAATAAATAAATAAATAAAAATAAATTGATATTGTAACAACCCACCCGTCACTTATCTGGTTTTGGTGTGTGTTCACCCCAGCTAATTGACAAACAGATCAACAGAGAGTGCAAAACTGCCGCAATATCGGATAACGCAAAAAAAGTAATAAGGCCATGTGACTCCTGATTTAACTGTGGTGGCACTGTTGACATTAATTGATTCAGAATTGATCACTTTTAATTAAAAATGGGTGCACATTGATGTTATATTAAGCTGTTGAACACCAGATGCAAATGTTGAACATAAAATTAATAAAGAAAGTGACTTGGGATTTCAACTACTTGACTGAAAAGAGATGCAGTCGATTAGCACAAATTTATTTTAACTCCCGACCTTCAATCATCACATTACAAGACTCCTATCAGGCAGTGGTAATAAACTGCGTTTATGTGGAGTAAAGCGCGATAAATGAAAATTAATTCCTATCAACTGACCCAGGCGTAATGCAAAGTGCGAGAAGAATTCCCCAATACACGGCCCATGAAACCCTAGTGGAAACTTTGCCAACGTGATCCAACAAATTAATCAGTCGGAGCTGGTGCAATATCACCGAATTCAGCGTGGTGGGGCGGCGTTGTGGCGTCGTTGTGAGGAAGTCGGCCGGCCTCGTGGTGGTGTAAGGCTGCACTCGTATTCTCTCCTAGCTATGTTGCTCAGTACATAGCTGAACCAAAACTTTCTATCTCCAAGCTCAATCGTTCCATTTGCTAAGTCCTAAACTGCAGAGAAGCTCACTCTTTCTCAGGCAAGCTGAATAAAGAACGCCATGTCTGCAGTCTAGGCAAGCTGGGAACGGAAGACCTCTACAGGGACTTCTCCCAGTCCACTCTTCCCCTCGGTTTCCTCTCCAGCAAAATCATCTTACGCCAATTGCAGCGCAAGTCGCGTTAATTATGCATTGCTTCCCAGCGCTGACCTATGCCTGCTCTGGGAAGTGAACAAATTCCCACAAAATTTCCCTTCCTCTCAACTTTTGCTATTTAGCTCCTCCCAGGCCACCCATCCAGGTTAGCGTCAGCACAAAACACCAATTTTTCTGGAATTCTGACTCCCCGGAGAGTTCTTCAAATTCCTTGGTCCTATGTTCCCATCAGAGGCTGGCATATTTCATTCTGTCGTTCTTCACCTGATTTGCTTCAGACTCTGCGGACTGTGAATTCAGCGTGAAGTTGCTATAGTCATGAACACGCATATTTTGGCCTCTGTTGACCGCTCCACCGCAGCTTTCGCGGCTTACTCGCATGTTTCACTGAAAATGGGACGACGGACATTTATCAACAGGTGTACAAGTTCTCTGTCTGCTTCCTGGTGCACCAGCATGGGGTCAACCGCCCACTCGCTGTTATTCATCTTAAGGCAGCTGGAGGGTGCGCACCGTTACCGCTTCCTAGAGCTAGAGCCGCCTAAGCTGTCTGTTGTCACTCCCCTTCGCCGCTCCCCAGCCGGCCACGGTCAACTCTGTATACTTCCCTGGTGGGATAAACTAGCCTCCAGTAAATCGACGCGTTTCCACAGAGTTTTCATGTCGTGTGAATTTCTTTAAAACCATCACCCGACATTGATTATTCCAATATGTCCATACTATACCTTCCACAAGATGCATTGTGCCTTGTCAGTCATTTTTGTTCAGCCCTACTGTTCGCTCAACGTGAGTTAGGTGATATTTAATGACTTCATGTAAGGGGCACAGTTCTTGCCATCTTACATAGCCCCTCTCTTCAAATCAATTTTGTAGTACAGTTGGTGACTCCTATGGTGTGACCACCTGTGGTACAAAATTAATATCTACATAACTGGTATTTTAATCTGTTCGCGTGATTAGTTACGGGAGATTGATTACCACTGCCTCCTCTCTGATGCAAGCTCCCACTCATTCCTACGGTACCTGCCTTCAATTACTGGATTTAATGTTAAAGACGTGGTCATTATTTAGTCTAATTTTATTTTAATCTCTGCCGATTCCTGAGACAATTATTGGTCAGAGTACTTAAAAGAAGACTACAATTATATTACAAGGACACACGTCAGGTCCATTCACTCTCAGTTATCCATCACTATTCGACTTAAATTACTAAAAACATACATGAACAATATTCGTGTAACATTTTGTGAAGTTGATTGTGGTTGCTCTCATTCAGTTTTATGTGAACGCACGTTTGACATTTTATAATTAAAGGTTTTTTTTGTGCCTCACTGTCTCTGGACGTTTATATTGTGCATGGTGTAAGTGTCATCTTTACACAATTCAACAAGGTCTGGCCCAGTCCAGTGTCTGGGATTGTGTACACACATGTACCTTTTTTTTATATAAAGAATCGTTGCATATTGAGCAACCACTGTTGTGTATTTGTAACAACGTATAAGTATGAAATCTTATTCTAACACAAAGACACGTGGCATGACAAATATATGACGCTTTAACAAATGGCACATTTATAAAATCATAACCTTCTTATAACATAATTCATAAACAGAACAAATGCGTACTTTACGTTCATTGAGGTGCATGTTATTCATTTGAATCCACACTGACACACTCACACACACGGCACAAGTTTCTTGCAGGAACGGAAGTGACATTAGTTCTGACTAGGAAATTGAGGGATGGCTAACGGCTGAGAAGAGAGCAACGTCGATTACCGAGATGACGCCACAGGCACCCGCATCTTCTTGAGGCAGGATGGCTCTCACCTAAGAGCTCGTTGTTGACATCTTGTCCGACAGGCACAAGACCCCATCGGTGCATCTATGATCGGCGACCTCTCGCGGCTCATCCACAGGTCATTGCTACTTCTATAGACGTTTTAGCTCAGGCCCTCAAAGTTGGTGTCATTAGGCACAAAAGGTCAGCTGGGCTGTCGCTCCACCTGACGTGGCGAGCAGCAAATATAGCTTGGCTGCTGAGTTGACCACCGTTCCCGTCGATTCAAGGCGTGGTCTGCATGCCATCACCATCATCAGCTGTGTGCTCCCCTCACTGCTGTCGTCCTCGTTCCTTGTTAGCTCGTGTGTGGTGTGCCAGGTGTCGTAGCTTCAACTCCCTCTTGCTCAGTTACGCCACCTTAACACACTAAGACAACTAATTTTAGTACATGGCAAGTGCTCATGTTTAACCATAAGTATCATTCATTTTTTTTACATTTGATTGAAGACAATGTACTTATTTCATTACAAGAGGAATAATTTTACTTGTTTGTAAATCAACTTCAGGAAAATTAAAGCAGAAATGTAACAGAACTTTTTTTATACATAAACATAAAAATGTACAAGACAACTTGTTTCACAGTCGTTCACACACACACACAATCAAAGGATAGGGAATCAAGATTATCTGGACAGGATCCCATCACAATTTCTAACTACCAATTCTTACGACTAACACGGTGTTGGCCAACCCTACTACATATCTACTATTTACCACTTTTTATCTCTAATTTTGTTTTCTCTTCTGAATTCCCTATGTGGCAGACGTCCCTCTTTTTGTGGCTGCGAACATGTATAAAACACAACAAACTTAGACATGTGTCTGTCTTACCAAGATTTTTGTTGGAAGTTTGGATAGCGTTTTCTCTCCTCTGTTTTCTTCCCGTTTTCTCCTTTTGTCACGAATGGTTTTATAAGGCCTGTGAACATGTTTCGGATTAGCAATGTCACAATGGCACAACACAAATATTGCTCACAGCTCACACTCGCAGTTGTTACACTATCTTGGTATCGATAAGTATTTCTGGCGTATTAATTACATCCGGTTCATTTTAATATGCACTGGGTGAGCTAATTCACGCAACTGCGCATAGCTGTCCACCTCTTACGTATTCAGGGGCATACGAGATGCATCGATGCGTCCTCGTAACGACCTACGGGACTGGCCACCTTAAATATGTTCTCCAATGACGGAGATACAATTACGGTGAACCTTCCTGTAATTTACAGTGTTTCTAATCTATCTTTTTCTAGGGGTACGCCCAGAAATACTTGTTTTCCATTCTTTAATCATGTGTTTTTACAAAATAATCTAGTGCACTTCACTTTCTCAACATCGGGAGGCGAGATATCATTATTAATAATAAAAACACAAAATATAAGCACATATAAACGAGACATTCTACCACTAAGATCAGTACATACACAAAAAAACAAGATTTAAAAAAACCCTTATTCTAAGCCTATATTTACTACGTCCCCACTCTGGTCTAGTCATTCGTAATCCTGCCCGTTAAGGTGGGATGGACCAGGCTTCGGAGGGTCGACTTCGACCTCTTCCTGGTTGTTATTTTGGTAACCGTTATTCCTGTTCCTTCCCGATTGCTGATTACAGCTGCAAGTCCTTTGTGATTTATTATGTTGCACCGGACAGTTTTAAGAACTTTGTTTACCAGTTCTGCTGTTTCAGTATGTATATTTGGATTGAGTACAGTACTCATGTCATCTGCAAAAAGAACTAATTCTGCATGTTGTATATTAGACGAAAGATGCTTACATACATGTGGAACAGTAGTGGACCTAAGACTGAACCTTGGGGCACCCCATACGTGATTTGTCCACAGTCAGAATTATGTTCCTGGACTATACTGCTTGAATTACTATGTACAGCTTTCTGCACTCTTTTCGATAGCTATGAAATTATCCATTGGTTGGCTATACTAGCAGTCCCATAAAGCATCAACTTATTAGGGAAAATACTTTGATTCACACAGTCAAATCCCTTAGAGAGGTTGCAGAAAATACCAACTGACACTATTTTATTATTTAATTCTTGTGAAATCTGCTGAGTGAACATGTAAATGGCGTTCTCAGTAGAGAACCCCTTCTGAAACACAAACTGTGATTAGCTGATGATACTATTGTTGTTAAGATGAGATACTATTCTAATACACATCTACTCAAAAATTTAGTCGAATGTCACCAGCTAAACATTTTGATAGTTACTGACATCACCCTTGTCACCTTTCTGAAAGAGGGGTTTATAAATTCCATATTTCAGTCTCTCTGAAAAAATGCCTTGAGTTAGTGATGCATTACATATTTCAGATAAAATGAGGTTTATTACATGGGAACAAATTCTTAGTACTCAATTGGAAACACCATCAAAACTAGATGAGCTTTTCTTTTTGAGAGAATGGTTAAGTTTCTTAATTTCAGAAGGAGATGTTGGTGATTCATTCATATGACTGAATTTTATGAAAGTTACATTTTAAACATACCACTGTGATTTTACACTTGAAGAGTTTGTCCCTATGCTTTGTACTGTATTTAAGAAATGATTATTAAATTCATTTGCTACCTGCGATTCATCATTTATAGCCCTTCCATTCAGTTCAGCAGTGATTCTGTCATGTTCTGTGGCTCTCTCTCATTTCACTAAATTCCATATAGCCTAAGTCTGTTGTCAGAGGTACTGATTTCTGACAGTATGTTCATGTTCTTTGATTTTTTAAAGTAACCCTTTTTAGTAATTTTGAGTAGTTTTTGTAGTGTGTGACTACTGCAGGATCCCTACTTGTTTTTGACAAAAGATACATTTCCCTTTTCCTTTCACAAGGCAGTTGAATCCTCTAGTGATCCATGGCTTTGTACATGATTATTTAGTGTCACTGTTGATTAGCTTCTGTGGAAAGCTGTTTTCAAATAATGATATGAATTTATCTTGGAACAGATTAAATTATAAGTTAAATTTGGCTCATTATAAATTACATACCATATCATCTCCTGTAAACTATTCTTAAAAACATTTGTCCTAGAGACATTAATTATTCTTATTGGTTGCCACTGAAGAGCATCCATACTGTAAGGTACAATGTTGTTTATCCTAATTGTACATCATAATTAGAGAGAGCATTTGTTACTGTGTAAAAAGTAATTTTCTTATTTTGAGCTTCATCAAAGAAAACACTATCAATTATGGTCCTACTGTCTTTATCCAGCTGTGTTGGAAAGTTAATTACTGAGACCAGTTGTAGGATCTAAATAAGGTTTCCAGATCATTTTTTCTATCAGAATCATTTAGAAAATCTACAATGAAGTCACCATAGACTATTAATTGCTCGCTTCTGTCTGACAGATAGCACAGTAAGGCACCCAGATTTCACATAAATAGTTCAAAATTTCCCAGTGGGGTTCTATATACAGAGTGTTCCACTGATTGTGACTGGGCCAAATATCTCACGAAATAAGGGTCAAACGAAAAAACTACAAAGAACGAAACTTGTCTAGCTTGAAGGGGGAAACCAGATGGCGCTATGGTTGGCCCACTAGATGGCGCTGCCATAGATCAAATGGATATCAACTGCGTTTTTTTAAATAGGAACCCCATTTCTTATTGCATATTCGTGTGGTACGTAAAGAAATATGAATGTTTTAGTTGGACCACTTTTTTCGCTTTGTGATAGACGGCGCTGTAATAGTCACAAACCTATGACTCACAATTTTAGATGAACAGTTGGTAACAGGTAGGTTTTTTAAATTAAAATACAGAACGTAGGTACGTTTGAACATTTTATTTCGGTTGTTCCAATGTGATACATGCCTTCGTGGACTCATCATTTCTGAGAACTCATGCCGTTACAGTGCGATTACCTGTAAATACCACATTAATACAACAAATGCTCAAAATGATGTCCGTCAACCTCAATGCATTTGGCAACACGGATAACGACATTCCTCTCAACAGCTAGTAGTTCACCTTCCGTAACGTTCGTACATGGATTGACAATGCGCTGACGCATGTTGTCAGGCGCTGTCGGTGGATCACGATAGCAAATATCTGGCGAACGTACGGGCCATAGTATGGTGCTTTGATGACCAATCCACCTGTCATGAAATATGCTATTCAATACCGCTTCAACCACATGCGAGCTATGTGCTGGACATCCAGCATGTTGGAAGTACACCGCCATTCTGTCATGCAGTGAAACATCGTGTAGTAACATCGGTAGAATATTACGTAGGAAATCAGCATATGTTGCACCATTTAGATTGCCATCGATAAAATGGAGGCCAATTATCCTTCCTCCCATAATGCTGCACCATACATTAACCCGCTAAGGTCGCTGATGTTCCACTTGTCGCAGCCATCGTGGATTTTCCGTTTCCCAATAGTGCATATTATGCAGATTTACGTTATCGATGTTGGTGAATGACGCTTCGTCGCTAAACAAAATGCATGCAAAAAATCTGTCATCGTTCCGTAATTTCTCTTGTGCCCAGTGGTAGAACTGTACACGACGTTCAAAGTGATCGCCATGCAATCCTGGTTCACAGAAATATGGTACGGGTGCAATCGATGTTGATGTAGCATTCTCAACACCGACGTTTTTGAGATTCCCGATACTCGCGCAATTCACCTGCTACTGATGTGCCGATTAGCCGTGACAGCATCTAAAACACCTACTTGGGCATCATCATTTATTGCAGGTCGTGGTTGACTTTTCTCATGTGGCTAAACACTTCCTGTTTCCTTAAATAACGGAACTATCCGGCGAACACTCCGGACACTTGGATGATGTCGTCCAGGATACCGAGCAGCATACATAGCACAAGCCCGTTGGGCATTTTGATCACAACAGCCATACATCAACACGATATCGACCTTTTCCGCAGTTGGTAAACGGTGCATTTTAACACAGGTAATGTATCACGAAGCAAATACCATCCGCACTGACAGAATGTTATGTGATACCACGTACTTATACGTTTGTGACTATTACAGCGCCATCTATCACAAAGCGAAAAAAGTGGTCCAACTAAAACATTCATATTTCTTTACGTACTACATGAATATTTAATAAAAAATGGGGGTTCCTATTTTAAAAAAACGCAGTTGATATCCGTTTGATCTATGACAGCGCCATCTAGTGGGCCAACTATAGCGGCATCTGGTTCCACCCTGCAAGCTAGACGAGTTTCGTTCTTCGTAGTTTTTTCGTTTGATGCTTATTTCGTGAGATATTTGGCCTGGTCACTATCAATGGACCACCCTGTAGAGTTACAATCGAAAGTGAACTACTTTTCAGCATTAACTCATACACATGCACTTCTATGTGATGATCAATGCAAAGCATACTTGCCTCAGGGCTTCTGAACTTTCGTTCTGTCTTAATGTATGTAACAACTCATCCCTTTCCTATGCTATTTCTGGATGAGTAAGCTGCAATAGTGTACTTTCTTATATGTAACTTATCTAACCATGTGGTTATGTGGTGAACAGACTGGCACAGGATGTCTGTCTTCTCAAAGCTCTCTAAATTTATCAAACAGACGAAAAGCTCTTCTACCGAATTACTCACTCCTCCAATATTTTGATTAAATAAGCTAAAGTTACCTTCCTGTGAATTATTAAGCATTTTGTGTGGCTTTTATGTTATTTTCATTTCTTGCAAAACAGGGTTCCTGAATCCTGATTCAACTTAGGAAAAGCCCCTCTGACATCAATAAGTACAGGCATCTTGCTATGTGTGATGATAGCCCAGTGTGTATTAAACCTATCTTTCCCTCTCCTACTCAGGCGTAGGCCTTATCTATACTACTGGCCATTAAAATTGCTACACCAAGAAGAAATGCAGATGATATACGGGTATTCATTGGACAAATATATTATACCAGAACTGACATGTGAATACGTTTTTACTCAACTTGGGTGCATAGATCCTGAGAAACCAGTACCAAGAACAACCACCTCTGGCCATAATAACGGCCTTGATACCCCTGGGCATTGAGTCAAACAGAGCTTGGATGGCGGGTACAGGTTCAGCTGCCCATACAGCTTCAACACGATAGCACAGTTCATCAAGAGTAGTGACTGGCGTATTTTGATGAGCCAGTTGCTCGGCCACCATTGACCAGACGTTTTCAATAGGTGAGAGATCTGGAGAATGTGCTGGCCAGGGCAGCAGTCGAATATTTTCTGTATCCAGAAAGGCCCATACAGGACCTGCAATATGTGCTCGTGCATTATCCTGCTGAAATGTAGGGTTTCACATGGATTGAATGAATGGTAGAGCCATGGATCGTAACACATCCGAAATGTAACGTCCACTGTTCAAAGTGCTGTCAATGCGAACAAGAGGTGACTGAGACGTGTAACCAGTGGCACCCCGTACCATCACGCCAGGTTATACGCCAGTATAGCGATGACGAATACACGCTTCCAGTGTGCGTTCACCATGATGTCACCAAACACGGATGCGACCATCATGATGCTGTAAACAGAACCTGGATTCATCCGAAAAAATGACGTTTTGCCATTCGTGCACCCAGGTTCGTCGTTGAGTACACCATCCCAGGCGCTCCTGTCTGTGATGCAGCGTCAAGGGTAACTGCAGCCATGGTCTCCGAGCTGATAGTCCATGCTGCTGCAAACGTCGTCGAACTGTTCGGGCAGATGGTTGTCGTCTTGCAAACATCCCCATCTGTTGACTCAGGGATCGAGACGTGGCTGCACGATCTGTTACAGCCATGCGGACAAGATGCCTGTCATCTCGACTGCTAGTGATATGAGGCCGTTGGGATCCAGCATGGCGTTCCGTATTACCCTCCTGAACCCACCGATTCCATATTCTGCTAACAGTCATTGGATCTCGACCAACGCGAACATCAATGTCGCGATACGATAAACTACAATCGCGATAGGCTACAATCCGACCTTTATGAAAGTCGGAAACGTGATGGTACGCATTTCTCCTCCTTACACGAGGCATCACAACAACGTTTCACCAGGCAACGCCGGTCAACTGCTGTTTGTGTATGAGAAATCGGTTGGAAACTTTCCTCATGTCAGTATGTTGTAGGTGTCGCCACTGGCGCCAGCCTTGTGTGAATGCTCTGAAAAGCTAATCATTTGCATATCAGAGCATCTTCCTCCTGTCGGTTAAATTTCACGTCTGTAGCATGTCATCTTCGTGGTGTAGCAAATTTAATGGCCAGTAGTGTAGTATATTCCCATCTTCTAATTGTAGCAACTGACACTGCACTCATACACAATGTGATGAAAAGTATCTGGAAACTCCCAAAAGATACATTTTTCATATTAGGTACATTGTACTGCCACCTACTGCCAGGTACTACATATCAGCGACCTCACTAGTTATTAGATATCGTGAGAGAGCAGAAGCGGGCGCTCCATAGAACTAACAGACTTCGAACGTGGTCAGGTGTCTGGGTGTCACTTGTGTCATACGTCTGTACGTGAGATTTTCACACTCCTAAACATCCCTAGGTCCACTGTTTCCATTGTGGTAGTGAAGTGGAAACATGAAGGGACATGTACAGAAGAAAAGCGTACAGACTGACTTCGTCTGTTGACTGACAGAGGCCGCCCGCAGCTGAAGAGGGTCGTAATTTGTAATAGGCAGACATCTATCCAGACAATCACACAGGAATTCCAAACTGCATCAGGATCCATGGCAAGAACTATGACAGTTAGGGGAGCGGTGAGAAAACTTGAATTTCATGGTCTCAAGGCTGCTCATAAGCCACACATCATGCCGGTAAATTGAAAACGATGCCTCGCTTGGTGTAAGGAGTGTAAACAATGGACGACTGAACAGTCGAAAAATGTTGTGTGGAGTGACAAATCACGGTACACAATGTGGCGATCCAATGGCAGGGCAAGGATAATGCGAATGCCTGGTGAGGCTTCTGAGGCGGGGTGTTATGGTGTTCTTGTGTTTTTCATGAAGGGGCTTGCACCCCTTGTTGTTTTGCATGACACTGTCACAGCACAGGCCTACATCGGTGTTTTCAGCACCTTCTTGCTTCCCACTGTTGAAAAGCAGTTCAGGGATGGTGATTGCATCTTTCAACACAATCGAGCACCTGTTGTGGCGGAGTGGTTGCACAAAAATAACATCCGTGTAATGGACTGACCTGCACAGAGTGCTGACGTGAATTCTATAGGACACTTTTGGGATGTTTAAGAACACTAACTTCATGCCAGGCCTCACTGCCCAACATTGATACCTCTCCTCAGTGCAGCACTCTGTGAAGAGCGGATGGCCATTCTCCAAGAAACCTTCCAGCAGCTGATTGAACATATTCCTGCGAGAGTGAAAGCTGTCATCAAGGCTAAGGGTGGGCAACGCCACACTGAATTCCAGCACTACCGATGGAGGGTGGCCCAAACTTGTAAGTCATTATCAACCTGGTGTCTGGAGTTCACAACAGTGTTTCCCCAGGGCTGGTCAGGGCACTGTAGAACCTCTAAAAAACTCACATTTGTGTATGTGGTTGCTACTCCTATTTCATCCAGGTCACCCATTATTCTGTAATTCCTGTTCTTAGCCAGGCTGTTCTCTGCTCCACCAACTATAGTAACCTGATCCTCTTTGCACAAGTTTCCTATGTCCTCTATCACCCGGCTGAAGCTAGTGCTTGTCTTCACAAACTTGTGACCTAGTATTCTTCCACTAATTTGTCCCATACTATCTGGCCTCCACCTCTCTTATGACTACTACCTAGCAGCAAGTCTCTTTTGTTCCTACTCTCATTTGCTACTGACCTACATTGAGTTGCTTTGCTAGAAGTCTGCTGCACCCTACAGTTGGATCAGTAACGATCATAGAAAGACCAAATAACTGACATAAAACATAATTGTATTCATACGGATGTAGACAATGGTTCAGTTCTTCGCCTTACATCTGATCAGAATTCCAACCGGAAGATATATAAACAAAGTCACTATCAAAAAGAAAAGGAGTGGACAGATAGTAAATCATTATCAATTGCTTCTTTAAAGTCAGTCAGCAAAACTGATAACGTTGCTAAGCACAGATTCTTGTCCTGATTATCTTTAACTGTTCTTTTGCATGTATTATTTTTGATACATTAGGTTTTATGTCTTCAGTAATGCTTACAGCCTAGACATACTTTACCTCAATTCACTTCCATTCTGTTTTGTACCTGAATATGAAGTCTTGAAAGAAACTGTCTTCTCCTTCACCTAATCAATAAAATAGTGATTTATAAATCTGCTACAAATTACTACAATCCTGGCAATGAAAGCTCACACCTACGGAACTTTGTTATTGTATTAATATAGATCATTGGTCTATTAATTATGACTGAAATACACAATACATGTGGCTTACCTTTTATATGCATCCCCAATTCTACACAGCATTTGTCATCATTGTAGGTTTTTCTGGGAGGCTGCAGTGCATATGTTAATCTGGTTTGTAGTTTTTGAAAAATTCACGTAGTGAAGGACGACGTCGTTCAACACATGGGTTCGCATATATCAGGTGGGAACCTATTGTATCACAATGTGGACAGTAATGTTTAAAATACTCGTGAAGTGTTATGTTGCTTCTCATAACCAAGTAACGCCTGAACGATTGATGCTCTACCTCCTCCTCCTTCTCCTCCTCCTCCTTCTTCTCCTCGTCCTCTTTCTCCTCCTCCTCCTTCTCCTTCTCCTCCTCCTCCACCTCCTCCTCTATCTCCTCTTTCTTCACCTTGTTCTCCTGTATCTCAATGTCCACAATGAACTCATCCGATTCCTCCCTCTCTAGCTCCTCTCCCTCCGTCTGATCTTCCTCTGCTTCTGGCTCCTCTACCTTCACCTTGTTCTCCTTTATCTCAATGTCCACAATGAACTCATCCGATTCCTCCCTCTCTAGCTCCTCTCCCTCCGTCTGATCTTCCTCTGCTTCTGGCTCCTCTACCTTCACCTTGTTCTCCTTTATCTCAATGTCCAAAATGAACTCATCCAATTCCTCCTTCTCTAGCTCCTCTCCCTCCGTCTGATCTTCCTCCGCTTCTGGCTCCTCTACCTTCACCTCTGCCATCTTGTTTCCTGTCTCTGCATTCTTCAGCACTCTCTCTTCTTGCTCATTTTCTTTTCCCCTTCCCTGGCTTGTAAAAGACTCCAACGATGCATCTGCTTCACCTTCACATACCCCGCATTCTGCCAAAGGGAATAAATTATTAGTATCCAATTAGGCATCAGCATAATATGAGCAGTTAAAAACAGCAAAATTACATCTGGCATTAGAATGAAGTGTATGGGTCTACATTCCACGTTAGCTTTTGAATTCCCAGAGGAATTTCAACAAAACTTGTTACATACATCTTTAATGCCAAGATACTATTAATGCAGGAGTAAGACACCCCTAGTACCACTGTGGGTGTGATGGGGGTCTCAATGTGGCTCTATGATAAAAATTGGTAATGGAATATTGTAGAGCTGAAGTCATTGGGATTGTTACATTGATTGGTTACAGTCATGATGATGTTTAATCCCTCGAGGTGGACACTGTGGTAGAAAGCAGTAACATGTAATTGCTGGTGGACCCAGCAATGCTTTGCAATAGCTGTATATGTTTTGGAACTGGATATACATCCTACACTCCTTCCCCCCTCCCCCCTGACCATCTCCACCTCCCCCTCTCTTTGTCTGTTACTCCCCCCTCTCTCTGTGCATCACCTCTTCCCCCTCTCTCTGTCCATTTCCAAATCCCCCCCTCCTCCCCTCTCTTGCCATTTCCCCCCCCTGTCTTTGATACAGTTCCCCACAGTCATTTAATGAACAAAGTAAGAGCATATGGATTATCAGACTATTTGTGTGATTGGATTGAAGAGTTCCTAGATAACGGAGTGCAGCATGTCATTCTCAATGGAGAGAAGTCTTCCAAAGTAAGAGTGATTTCATGTGTGCCTCAGGGGAGTGTCGTAGGACCATTACTATTCACAATATACATAAATGACCTTGTGGATAATATCAGGAGTTCACTGAGGCTTTCTGCGGATGATACTGTGGTATATCAAGAGGTTGTAACAATGGAAAATTGTACTGAAATGCAGAAGGATCTGCAACAAATTGACGCATGGTGCAAGGAATGGCAATTGAATCTCAATGTAGATAAGTGTAATGTGCTGTGAATACATAGAAAGAAAGATCCTTTATCGTTTAGCTACAATATAGCAGGTCAGCAACTGGAAGCAGTTATTTCTGTGAAATATCTAGGAGTAGACATTAGGAGTGATTTAAAATGGAATGGTTGTCAGTAAAACGGATGCCAGACTGAGATTCATTGGAAGAATCCTAAGGAAATGCAGGATCATTTAGTAATTGTGAAAGCGTTATGGAGATGATAGATAAACTCCAGTGGAAGACTCTGGAGGAGAGACGCTCAGTAGCCTGGTACGGGCTTTTGTTGAAGTTTTGAGAACATACCTTCTCTGAGGAGTCAAGCAGTATATTGCTCCCTCCTATGTATATCTCACAAAGAGACCATGAGGATAAAATTAGAGATTAGAGCCCACACAGAGGCATACCGTCAATCTTTCTTTCCACGAACAATAAGAGACTGGAACAGAAGAGAGAACCGATAAAGGTACTCAAAGTACCCTCTACCACACACTGTCAGGTGGCTTGCGGAGTATGGATGTAGATGTAGATGTAGATGTCCCCCATCCTTCTGTCCTCCTACACCTGTATCTGATCTTGGACCTTGTTTATTGTTGCTGCAAATGAAATTTTCACTGGGAATTTAAGTCAATTAAATTGAACGTGTAAATCACTTAGAATAATTTGCATATGGGGTAAAAGATATTCTTGTCCAGAATAGTAGCTTCAACAACAGTATTTTGCATAGTTTAATAAGATCACAAAGTTTTGGATGATTCAGATTCCCTAGTAGTACTCTAATCATAAACCAAAAAACCACAAGTACAACTTTCCTGTTTTCTGTAATACTGATGGCAGGGAAGAAAACAATACAGCACATTTTTTGTCTTAGTGTTTGAAAATATATATAAGGGGAAAGAATAATATGAGTGGAACAATTTGTCTAATGGTTTACATGCCCTCCTGTCATAGTTGGAACTGAAGGTGACAAAGAAATTGAAGATGCACATTTTGAAACCACAGGACAAAAGTTTTTTTCCTATATGCAGCCCATGCCTATCAGAGTGTTCATTACTGCATCATGTTAAAAATATGAAGTGAGCCAGTCAAGAAGTTTTCAAGATTTTTGGTAACAACATTTCCCTTCAAGTATCGTGTGAAACTCTGAAGTAAATCAGCCAAGTGCTTTTTGAAATTTTGGTAACAAAGTTTCCAGTTTATGTATCACGTATACACTTATAAATTTTATTAAAAAAAAGTGTAGCATATGTCCATCTCAATGTTATTAGCATATCATGGAAAAGTCTGAGTAAATCAGTGAAACACTGTTTGAGAACACTGGTAACAATGTTTCCATCATAAAAGTTATATACATATTTGTATAAAAAAACACACACACACACACACACACACACACACACACACACACACACACATATGATAGTGTATCGTGTAAAATATCAAGCACATCAATCAAGTTTGTTTTGAGATTTCCGGTATCAAAATTAGACAAAAACTGTATAGATTTATTTAACCTGATTTGATTAAAGCCATCAGGACCTCTCTTACTTCAGACCAGCATTTCACTTGTGCAGCACATTTTTTTACATCATAATTGCCTAAGAAATAACAAGTTTGATGTGACCAATTGTTTTAAAACGATTTGAGTGGTTATAGTTACAAAGTGAGTAAATAATACTGTGAACTAATTAGGTTGACAATGGAAGTACTTCCACTGTGGTTGCCACTGCCACTAGTAATGATACTAGTAATAATAATAATAATAATAATGACAGTAACAATAAGATTATAACAATAATGATAGTGGTCAATGTAAAAAGAATTTATAGGTGTACAAAATAGGTGTCTTCCAATATAATGAGTCCTAGGGAAAGGAAATTTAAGGAGGCTGCACCAGCTAAGAGTACTGCAAAATGAGGAAGATCTGGCAGGAAAGAAGAATGTACAAGGGTAACAAGTGTGTACAGGGACAATGGCAATAGCTGTTGTTGCTTTATTAGTATGTCATTAACTGTCTTCTGAAGATGTTACTCAGTTCTCTAATATGACACAAGAGGTACTTCCACAGATCACTGCCTGCTACTGAGAAGAACTCATAGAATGCGACTAAATGATGGAGTGTGACAGAAAGGATTTACCTCTGATGTGAATGCCTGTTTCTGCCATGTTGTTCAGATAAGAGCATTAAGGTTGAGAAGATATATGAGGGATGGTGTACATTGATAAGACAGTAGAGAAGGCAGAATGTTCTGTGCTTGTCTGCACACAGCCAGAACAGCTGTGCATATGATGTTGAAATATGATTAAAGAGTCAAATATCACAGATATAGCAAACACAACCATTCATAACCAGCTCCAGGCTGCACGAGCTTTTCTGAGAAAGACCTTGCAGGATAACATAACAATTGGAACTATACACATTTCTACAAGTTCATTATTAGGTCAGTAGGGAAGAGCTTTTTATGTTATTGTAGGGTATGGGGAGAAGCTGATGTCTTCCTGTACACTGCAAATATGTGCTCAGTTTATATTTTCATATATTATTACTCCCAGATTCTTTACTGAGGGAGAGAAGTTGATATTAGTACTATTTAGGGTTAAAGATGATAGTGATTCTTGATATTTTGGGCAAATGAGCTCAGAATGACGAACCAGTACCACATGGGTTTTGAATGGGCTGAGCTTTAACTTTATATCCTGCACCCATTTTGATAGTGCTCACAGCTTTGCATTGAGATTCTTGATAGCTGTCTTCAGGTTTATTGGTTTTGCTCTTAAATACAGCTGACAGTCATCAGGGTACATGTGGTATTTGCAGTGGGACAAAACTGATGACACATCATTTACATAGTTTACATACAATGAGAGGAGTATAGGAGCTAATATCAAACCCTAGGAGCCACCTGATGCGTAGTGACTTAACTAGCCCTGTTTATGGGCCTCAGGAAAACATTTGTGTTTGAGGAGCAGTGGAAGACACTTGTTAAAATTGACAGCACTCAATAAATAATAAACTTCACGTTTGGACTATGATGCTACCATCACCAGTAGATGCTGATCTGATATGCATATGGCTTTATTTGAGGGTACTGCATGTAACATGCTTTAGATAGGATATTTCGTGGCTACAGCTGTTTACCCCCATGAAGTAATCAATGAGTCTCTGTTTCATTTGTACGTAGAAATGTGTGGTTCAGAATTAATCCTGAAAAATAGTTCACTTTTAATTGTAACTGTATACAGATCCCCGCAGGAATATTTGAACTTTTTATGGGGAATTTGGATTCCTTAGTGTGCTGTCTGTCAGATATTAGCAAGCAGTTAATAGGCTGTGGTGATTTCAGTGCAAATTTTCTACAGGATTATGATAGAAAAAATGATCAGGAAATCTTACTTGGATCCTACAATTTGATCTCAGTAATTAACTTCTCAACATGAGTGAATAAAGATGGCACGCCCTAACTGGTAATGTTTCCTCTGATGAAGCTCAAATCAAGAAAAATAGCTGTTTACCTAGCAATAAACACAAAAATAACACAGTTAGTTAATGTTTTAGCTGGTGTTGCTGCAAATCCTCACATTATCTCTCAGCAAATTGCACAATGTTCAGGAATTTCGCAAAGAAGTGTTCTGCACATACTGCATTCACACAAATGGCATCCATTTCATTTATCGCCGCATCAAGAACTGCATGGCGATAATTTTCACAATCGCCTGACTTTCTGCTACTGAATACAGGAACAACTGACAGTCAATAATAATTTCATTTCATAGAAACTTTTCTCTGATGAATCAAATTTTATGAATCAAGATCAAGTGAATTGCCATAATATGCATTAGTGGTCAGTGGGGAATCCCTATTTGGTAAGGCAAGCTCAACAACAATGCCTATCGAGTGTCAACATTTGGTGCAGTATTTTAGGTATGCAGGTAATTGGGTCATACTTTGTAGAAGGTAATCTGACTGTTCAAATCTACAACAACATTGTGGATAATGTTTTAACAATACAAATGGACGATGTTCCACTTTAAATGAGACTGGAAATGTGGTTTCAACAGCATAGATGCCCAGTGCATTATTCAAGACTAGCCTGAGAAGTTTTGAATAGAAACTATCCAGGTTGATAGATTGTACGAGGAGGTCCTCAAATGCGGCCCACATGTTCACCTAATTTCCTGTGAGGATGGGTAAAAGAGAGAGTTTACATGGATGTACCAACAACCCTCAAAGAGAGACAGCAGCAAATTCTCCATGAATGTGCAAACATTAGTGCAGATATACTAATACATGCTGTATTGTCATTCAGACACAGAGTTGCAATGTGCATTAGAAACAGCAGACAACCTTTCAAACATTTGCTGCACTGAAACACTTGTGAGAGGCGGGGGGCCTCACAGTAATCAAGCACCCCGAGATAGTGAGAGACAAGGGTGCTCACCAAAATCAAGCATCCCAAAGGGAACACATTACTACTATGTCCACATCATTATTTTTGAGCAACAGTAAATGTAATCTAAGAATGCATTGTGCAAGGGTAGATGGGCTTACATGATAGCTTTACCAAAAATATCAATAAAGGTATTTTGATTGCCTTAATTGGATGTGTATTTGTTTCAGTTAGTATTGTTTTGCAACAAATGTCACCATATTTATGGTGCCATCTATTATAAAACAAAAGAAAATATTTTTTCATGGAGAATCCAAATCTGCAACAAAAAATAAGTGTTCCTATTTAAGATTTCAAAGTCACCCCTGTCTCCCAGCCCCAGGGGTGGTGCAGGGGGTTCGAACGTTATGTTAATGAATGTACCTCTTTGAGGTGAACAATGTTTATTACCACTTTTTTTAATCTGATGTATATTTCCCAAAATATTCTGGCAACCAGTTTTGAACACCTCACCCTGTATATGAAAATACATTTTGTCTAATATACAAAAAGCAAAATTAATTGTTTTTGTAGATGAAACTAGTATTAGAATTAGTTCTTTTTGCAGGTGACACTAATATTGTAAGCAGTCCAAAATCATGTACAGCTACGCAACAAATGAAATGGTAAATAAGTTTCTTAGATAATAATTGACTGGTTCTCTGCAAATTGTCACACCCTCAATTTTCAAAAGACACAGCATGTTCAGTTCTAGAATTAAGTATCACACATGATGAGGAATTAATAAATAGGATGGAAACTTCCAAAATTCTTAGGGGCCCATACTGATGAGAATTTAAACTGGAAAAACTGTGTGTGTGTGAAACGTCTAAAACAACTTAGTTCGGCCACATTTGCAGTTAGAATCGTTGTAAATCTTGGCAAGAGACAGATCAAAAGGAAAGTGAATCATTTCACATCATTACAATTTATGGTGCAAATCATCCATGGAACATGAAACTAACTTACTCACTGGATACTGACGAAACTTGTCCATCTGTGCACTAATAAATTACAAGGATATATAAATGTTATAACTTCAAGTGAACAGATATATTTCAAGGACGACGCAATACATGAAAGTCACAGATCAAGTAACAGAGTAAGACGTGTGTCACTTTAACAGTCAAATCATAACTGAGTCCAAGTCTAGCGGCCGCTGGCTGGCTGGCCGCTTAGGTGGCACTGCTGCTGCATGGCTGGCAGACAGTGCTGCATGTAGAGGACGCGCGTAACTGAGCGGCGGCACTTTGAAAGATTGGCAGGTCAACACAGTTCTCCCACCTTTGAATTTTTTGCACAGGTCTTGATGGAGGTGGCCTGTAGATTGCTAACATCCATAGCTGTCGTTTGACTGGCCATAAAGTCTCGAGGGGGAGGCTTCCCTTACAGACGGAAGTGACCCCGATGATAACGGGTCGAGATGACAGGAGACGTGGGGGGGCGAATCTGCTGGGGCCCCTTGCACCAGTCTGCCCATTGTGGGAAGTCCAGTTATAACAGGAGACATGGGCGATGTGTTCACATCCATAGGAGAGGGAGGCGAGTAGAGTTGCTCCGACAGATGATGGTCATCTGGTTCCTGCTTGGGCACATCTCCTGGTGGCGTCAGTTCTTGTGCTGGCACTGATATGATGGTGAGAGGACTGCATTGTGAGTAATGAGAGATTCCAGTATCCCAAGCGTCAGGTAGAGCCAAAGGTGATGTAGCGGCATCCAGAACAGGTGTTGCCGGCTCACGAGGCCAAAGCTGGTCTGAATGATGCACTGCAACACCCGTGTCTGTCTGGACTTCATACAGGCGTTGGCCACGGTGTCGTAAGATGTGGCCAGGACTCTATTTTCGCCACCTGCCATATCCCCGTACACATAAAAGGTCACCGGTAGTGAACCAGCCAAGCGAAGGCACCCGCGGCTGTGAGGTGGAAGGCCGCAGAAGATGAAGTAGCGTGCGGGGCTGTCAGCCATGTAAGAGCTGTGGTCGTAAGAAGCCAGAAATTGGAGAAGCACATCATCAGCAGCAGAAGAAGTCAGGAGTTTTCTCATCTGAGCCTTAAATGTGCGGACCAGTCGTTCAGCCTCACAATTTGACTGTGGATGGAATGGAGGGGCCGTGACATGCATGACGCCGTGACGGGCCCAAAAGTCCGCAAAATCGGAAGAGGCAAATTGCAGACCATTATCAGTAACAAGAGTAGAGGGAAGGCCTTCCAAAGAGCAAATGCGAGCTAGAGCATTGGTGGTTGCCACGGTGGTAGGCGACGTGCAGCGGACAATGAAAGGGAAGTTAGAGTAGGCGTCAGTAACGAGAAGCCAATAAGTACCTACGCCGTGACGGGCCCAAAAGTCCGCAAAATCGGAAGAGGCAAATTGCAGACCATTATCAGTAACAAGAGTAGAGGGAAGGCCTTCCAAAGAGCAAATGCGAGCTAGAGCATTGGTGGTTGCCACGGTGGTAGGCGACGTGCAGCGGACAATGAAAGGGAAGTTAGAGTAGGCGTCAGTAACGAGAAGCCAATAAGTACCTACGCCGTGACGGGCCCAAAAGTCCGCAAAATCGGAAGAGGCAAATTGCAGACCATTATCAGTAACAAGAGTAGAGGGAAGGCCTTCCAAAGAGCAAATGCGAGCTAGAGCATTGGTGGTTGCCACGGTGGTAGGCGACGTGCAGCGGACAATGAAAGGGAAGTTAGAGTAGGCGTCAGTAACGAGAAGCCAATAAGTACCTAAAAAAGGTCCTGCAAAGTCAACATGAATACACTCCCAGGGCTTCTCATGTGAAGGCCACGGTGACAGAGATGACTTCGGAGTGGTGGCCTGTGACGCACAAGGGCCGCAGGCAGTGACCATGTGTGTGATTTCAGAGTCGATGCCAGGCCAGTACACATGACGGCGCGCCAGAGATTTTGTGTGAGAGACACCCCAGTGCCCTTGGTGAAGGAGGCGCAAGACCAAAGCATGCAAAGACGCAGGTACCACAACACACGGCAAAGCATTTTCGGTGGAAAGGAGGATAATACCATACCTAGCCGTGGGGCGGTAACGCAAAGCATAGTAGTTCCGCATTGGATCAGAAGTCTTAGTGGATGGACGATCAGGCCAACCCTTCTGAATACAGCATAAAACTCAGGGGAGGGTAGCGTCAGAACCTGTAGTAGCCGCCAGCCGGTCCCTGGTGATGGGGAACCCGTCCACAACATGCTGCTCAGCAACATCCAGGTGGAAACACAAAAGTTCGTCCCTATCGAATGCCAGATGAGGAACCATGGGAAGGCAAGACAGTGCATCAGCATTCACCGGAAATGAATCTCATAATTGAAATGAGACAAGTAAAGAGCCCAGTGCTGGAGGCGGTGTGCAGCCTTGTCGGGAAGTGAAGTTGATGGATGAAACAAATAAACAAGTGGTTTGTGATCTGTAACAAGATGGAATTTGGATCCATAGAGAAAAACACCAAAGTTATGAAGGGCATAAATAATGGCCAAAGCTTCTATTTCAATTTGAGAATACTTTTGTTGGGCATCTGTGAGCGTTTTGGAGGCATAAGCAATGCGTTGTTCAGAACCGTCAGAAAAATAGTGCCCTAGGACTGCACCAACCCCGTATTGAGAGGCGTCCGTGGCAAAAACAAGATGTTGGCCAGGTCGATAAGTAGCCAGGCATGGGGCCTGTTTCAGCATAGTATTCAATTTCTGGAAAGCCGCATCGCATGATGTGGACTAGTGAAAAGGCACGTTTTTATGCAACAGGCGCTGCAACGGCTGAGCCACCAAAGCAGCAGATGGTAAAAACCTGTGATAGTATGCTATTTTCCCCAAGAAGGCCTGCAGTTCCTTAACAGATGTAGGGTATTCAAAATTTAAAAGTAAATAACATATCAGCAGACAGCTTGTCTTTTAACAGGACACATACATGCTGACATTGTTATAACTTCAAGTGAACAAATATATTTCAAGGACGACGCAATACATGAAAGTCACAGAACAAGTAACAGAGTAAGACGTGTGACACTTTAACAGTCAAATCATAACTGAGTCCAAGTCTAGCAGCCGCTGGCTGGCTGGCCGCTTAGGTGACACTGCTGCTGCATGGCTGGCAGACAGTGCCGCATGTAGAGGACGTGTGTAACTGCGCAGCGGCACTTTGAAAGATCGGCGACTCACAACAATAAAGTTGTCAGGTGAGTGCTTGGAAATTAAATTTGTGTTTCTATGGATCCCATGTCAATGAGGAGGGAGATGTAAAATTCATAATAAGAATAGATCATGAAATGGAAGCAGGCCCTGCCAGATTAAACTTAGAAAATTTAACTCTTGTAGTTTTCATGATACAGTGGGATGTGAATGAATTTCATGAAAAATTTTGACACCTTACTCTGGTATCCTGCAGACAAAAATATTATTAAATTATATGAACTTGTGAAGTTTTTCACAAAAATCTGTATCTACAGCTAAACTATGGAAACAACTGTTACATGCACCTGTTCCATTCATGCATTGAGTGAGTGAATAATGTCCATTTAAAATCATCTGTGTGTGCAGTAATTAATTTAATATTGTGTTTATGTCACCTACAGCAGTGATACACATATGGGCTGTGGTATGTTCCTACTTTCTTCATTTAATACTGGTTCTTGAAACTTAGTAAAGAGGATTTTATGTGACAGTTGATGCCCATCTTCAATGTCTGCCATATCAGTTTTATCAGGATTTCCATGATGCTATCTCATAAGTCAAATAAAATTGCTGTCATTTGTATATGTACAGCATTCCCTATTATTACCATTTGTTTTGGGTCCCCGTATTTGATCAATATTGTAGAACAGTTCACACAAGAAATTATAAGTTTTCTCTTTCTTGACTGCCTATATTTCATATGAACACAAATTGTTTCCCAAAGGTTAGCTATCAGACCAAAAGTATCTGGTCACCCTTATGTAATACAGAATTGGCCACTAGGTACCATCAGAGATGGACCCACCAGTATAAAGGAGAAATTGTCCACTGGGTATAATCAGAAGTGGCCCCACCAGTATAAAGGAGGTGGAGAGCATTGTGTTGGTGGCAGAGAAGTATGAACAGTGGACTGAGTTGCTCAGGAGAGCTCAGTGATTTTGAACATAGACTAGCCATTGGATGTCATGTGAGTAACAAAACCATCACAGACTATTCAGTCCTTCTAAAGCTGCCCAAGTTGACTGCTGGTGATGTGACTGAAATAAAAATGTGAAGTAAAAACCACAGCTAAACCAAGACCAGGCAGATCTTATGAACAGATAGACAGGGAGTGTCAAGCACTGTGGAGGGTGGTTGTAAAACATTGTATGAAATCAGTGTAAGCAATCACTCATGGGTTCTGAAGTACTACCACTAGTCCATCTGGCCCAATGACTGTATGTATGGAATTAAAAGGAATGGGATACAATGGTTGACCACCTTTTTGTGAACCACACATTTCTGTAGTCAATGCTAGGTGATGGTTAAAGTGGTGTAAGGAGCAATGCCATTGGACAATGGATTACTGGAAACAAGTGATTTGGAGTGATGAATTCCATTGTACCCTGTGGCAATCCGATGTATGTGTGTGAGTTGGTGAATAGTCTGGAGAACATTACTAGCATCATGTATAGTACCTATAGTGAAGTAAGAGGAGGTGATGTTATGGAGCAGGGGTGTTTTTTGTGGTTAGGTTGTAATCCCCTTATCAAGCATAAGAAAAAGTTAAATGTGGAAGGATCTGAACACATTTTACACCATTGTGTAACGCTTACAGTAGAGGAACACTTTGGAGACAATGACTGTTTTGTATCAGCATGACACTGCACCTTGTCATCAAGCAACATCTGTGAGGCAATTGTTCATTGACAGTAAAATTCCTGAAACAGACTAGACTCCCCAGAGGAACAACCAGAACCCAATAGAATGCTTTTGATATGAGTTAGAACTGTGACTTTGCTCCATATTCCAGTGTCCAACATCACTAACTTCTGTGGTTTCACCTCTTGAGGAAGAAAAGTCTGCTATTTAGAATCCTTGATACTTCAGTCATTGGATATTACATTTCAGAGTTTTGTGACCCCACAATTTAAATTTCAGAATATTTCAATCAAGTATCCAGCTTTACACTAATTTCAATCAGGGTGTGACTGAATATTTATAAAGCTTTTTGTATATAGTACGTCACTATAGACAACTGTATCATCCACTAAAAGCCTGAGAATGTTAACATTGCCTGCCTGGTTCTTAATATACAACATAAACTTGAAGAGTCATAACACACTTCCTTGTGGTCTGGCTAAAGTCTCTTCTACATTGAACCGAGCAAGGTGGCACAGTGGTTAGACACTGGACTCGCATTCGGGAGGATGATGGTTCAATCCCGCATCCGGCCATCCTGATTTAGGTTTTCCATGATTTCCCTAAATCACTCCAGGCAAATGCCGGAATGGTTCCTCTGAAAGGGCACAGCCAACTTCCTTCCCCATCCTTCCCTAATCCGATGAGACCAATGACATCACTGTCTGGTCTCCTTCCCAAAACAGCCCAACCAAACCACTCTTCTACATCTGTTGCTATCTCCCCATCTTAGCCAACATACTGTCTCTTCCCTACCAAAAAACTGATGTGATAATGTGCCAACATGCACTTCATAAATTAAGGAATATGGCATTCATCCAGTTTCCTTAATCCATGGGATTCAGAATGCCATGTGAGAAAAGCATGAGCTGGATTGCACATGGCTACAGTTTTTGAAACCATTTCTGTTTTGAAAAGTGTAGCTCATTCAGTTTGAGATACTACGTTAGGCTGGAACACAGAATACATTCTACGATTCTACAACAGGTTGATATCAATCATACTGAATAGCAGTTTCTGTACATAGCTTCTGTTATCTGTTTTGTAGATTAGTGTCACCTGTCCTTTCTTCCAATTAATGGCTACAATTTTTTTAGTTTGCAGGATCTACAGTACATTAGGGTTAAGAGAGGGAGCAGGGATTCCATTTGACTTAGGAGACATTGTTCAGTCCTGATGATTTTAGCTGTTTGTCACATCACTGACAGTAATATTTGCATCACTCACCTTGGCATTGGTAACAGAATTAAAATGGAGAAATAATCCTAGATCCTCCTCTCTTCAATGGAGTGCTGCACTATGGTGTCTGGCCCACATCTTCACTTCCAAGCACCTGCCTAGTTAACATAAATACCACACAGCCAGAATAGGAAAGCCAGCAGCCTACAACAGGATGCTGCCTACTGCCATCCAGGCTGTACTGTCTCTTCAGAGCTCCTGGCAAGTTGTGTGAACACCTTGTAACCATAAAGGTAGCACCCTCAGTTGTCTCAAATATGTATCATAGCTGGATAGTTCCTTTTCTACTTTCATTAAAAGATCTTACTCCAGTTTAAATACTATTCAGTCACATTGTTGTTACCACCTGTCAAAAGCCTGACTAACCACCTTTTACAGTGTTGGTCACTGTAACACGTGCAGGAGCAAAGTATGTGAGGTTCTGGAAGGTACTGACAGGGAATCCATGGTGCGAACAGCCCCATCAAGGTGTTCCAACAGATTCTCAATAGGGTCTAAATCTGGGGAGTTTGGGAGGCAGTGAGGTATAGTAAACACATCCTGGTGCTGTTCAAACACACATAAACACTGTGAGCTATGTGACAGATTGCTTATTTAGCAATGTTTGTAAATTTTCCTTTAGGAATGATTTGTTTCCTGTACCTCAGTAGTAAAGCCACTTTATAAAAAGGGGGAAAGGGATAATGTAGATAATTTTAGACCTATGTCTATGCCATCATTGTTTGCTACAGTTACTGAAAAGGCTCTGTAGATAAGGATAATTGATCATTTTATATCACACGATTTGCTATCAGATGTACAGTTCGCCTTTAGAAGTCATTTAACAACTGAAAACGCTATATTCTATTTTCTCTGTGAGGTACTGGATGGGTTAAACAAAAGGTTTCAAATGCTAGGCATATTTTTTTTATTTAACTAAGGCATTTGATTGTGTTGACCGCAAAATATTGCTCCAGAAGTTGGACCATTACAGAATACGGGAAGCAGCTCACAATTGGTTCACCTCTTACTTTAGCAACAGACAGCAAAAGGTCATTATTCACAATGTTGAGAATGGCTGTGATGTGGGGTCTGAGTGGGGGGTGTCCCAGGGATCAGTGTGGGGCCACATTTGTTCCTTACTTATTTAAATGAGGTGTCCTCTGTTGTTATGGGTAGATCTACAATACTTATGTTTGCTGATGACTCTAGCTTGGCAGCAAAGGATGTTGTGTGCAACACTAGCCTGGTTTAAAATAGTGCAGTTCATGACCTAAGTTTATGGCTTGTAGAAAATAAACATGCTAAATCGCAGTAAGATTCAGTTTTTACAGTTTCTAACACACAATTCAACAAAACCTGACATTTTATTTTCACAGAATGGGCATATGATTAGTGAAACCAAACAGTTCAAATTTCTAGGTGTTCAGATAGATAATAAACTGTCATGGAAAGCCCATGTTCAGGATCTTGTTCAAAGACTTAATGCTGCCATTTTTACTGTTCGAACAGTATATGAGGTAATGATCGTTTGATGGGAAAATTAGTCTACTTTGCTTATTTTCATTCACTTAAATTGTGTGGTATTATATTTTGGGGTTATTCTTCCCATTCTAAAAGGATATTTTTGGCTCAGAAGTGGACAGTTCAGGCAATAAGTGGCATAAGTTCACAAACCTCTTGTCAACCCCTGTTCACGAGTCTGGCTATTTTGACATTGGCCTCTCAATATATATATTTCTTATTGTCATTATTTGTTAACAATATTAACTTATTCCTAGTAATAAGCAGCTGTTACTCAGTTAATACTCAGCATAACTCAAACCTGCATTCGGATTGAACTTCCTTAACTCTTGTGCAGAAAAGTGTGCAGTATACTGCTGCATCCATTTTCAATAAGCTATTCAAAAATTTTAGCAGTAATCCATGTGCTTTCAGATAGAAACTGAAGAATTTCCTCATGGGTCACTCCTTCTATTCTGTCAAGGTGTTACTTGAAAAATTAAGCAGATTCTTGTTGTGTTGCTGCTTGCATTTACTTGAACTTATAGATTGACTTTTTTCAGATTCACAAAAACTTTATTTTTATCTATTATTACTTTTATGTTGTAATTTCATCTACCGATATGTTCCATGACCTTGGAGATTCTTGGTCCTTCAGAACTTGATGTGTAAATAAAAAAATCAAATTGCATTGTTCTACTGGCAGATGCCATTGTGCCAAGGATAAACAAACTGCATGTAGGGATGGACACACGCTTGTGTTGATCCACTGTGTCTTCCAGAGTGACAAGATCATCCAGAGAATGCCATGAAAACATTCCCAGACTTTAATGCTCACTTCTCTGGCCTGGACCTTACAGGATGTTTGCTTTTAGATGTTTCACCCATACATACCAGTACCCATCTATCCAATGAAGCTTAAAACATGATTCATCTGAAAAGAAAACCTGTCATGACTCAGTGGACGTCCAGTTACAGTATTGGCATGAAAATTCCAGCCTTTGCTGGCAACAGACAGCAGTCACCAGATGTGCTCGAATCAGGCGCAAACTGTGGAGGACCATGCAGAGCAATGTTCACTGAATCGTGATTGAGCAGACACTGTTGTTAAGCCCTTGGTTCATGTGAGTAGTCAGTAGGTCAACAGTTGCAAATGTATTTGCCAGTACACATCTCTGCAGCTGTTGTTCACCCCTGTCATCTATGGCCTGTGGGGCACCACAGTTGTCTTGGTACCAAACTCGGATAGTGCCGTTTTGACATGCACAGTATACTTCAACCACAGTTGTGTCTGAGCAGTTAACAAACTTAGCCATTTTGGAAATGCTTCCACCCTTGGCCCAAAAGCCAATGATCATGTTCTTTTAGACTTCAGATAAATGGCTCCATTTCTGCATTATGACAATGACTCCACTGTTTTTCACATCCACCTGACATGCTTTATATACAATGAAGTCGGGTGACTCCTAGATAAACTCAAAAAAATAACAGAGGAAAAAGTAGTAATTGTTGCTGGTTTTAACATAGATAAAGCATGCAAAGGAATCGTGTCAGCTAAGTTCATTGACTTTAAGTTCATTGACTTAATTCAAGAATCTGGCTTTGTATTAAATTTAACTGATTCTACTGTGGTAAATAAGTGAACATTGACTTACAGATGGTATTTTAACAAATTATACATTTACTGACACTGCTAGATTCCCTTTCAACTTAGGACTCTCGAATTGCTCTGCCTTCCTTATCAAATTTCTGGACATAAATAAGGAAAATGGAAGTAAATATTTAATGAAAAAACGGTTCCCTTAAAACAACATACACTTACTATTCTAGATTAAATGGGGCAGATTGGTCATTAAATCACACCTCATGTTCAAAACATTCTGATAAATTTTAAAAACTTTTTACACATTTGCAATTAAACATTTTCACCCATTTCCACCCATAGTCTGCCAAAGAAAGGTAACAAGTCACCAATAAAAAGAAACAGATGTATGCTTAGGTGAAATTCAGTAAAAGTCCTGGGTTTATGAACTATGTTAAATCACATAAAAATTGTAGGGAGGCTGTCAAAGCAGCCAAGGAAATAGTAAACAAAGTCATTAAAAAGCAGAGAAATAAATCAAAGCTAGTAAGTACAGTTGCCATATATGAACTGGGAATCAAACGTACCAACAAAGAAATTTCTAAAATAAAGATATGAGAATAAGTAATTGAAAATCCTACTTGGATTTCAGACAATTTTAATCACTTCTTCATGTCTGTACTAAAATCTGATGCTGATATAGACTCTTATTGAAATAAATTAGGGAGAGTGCTGTACTGTTGAACACTTTTCGGAGAGTCACCTCTAACCAGTTCTGCAATAGGAGTTCCATATATTTTCTTCTTCCATGTCCCAATGCATTCACTTTTTGTATACTGCTGTTTTTTTTCAGAAATTACAAAAATTACTCCAGAAAAGTCAGTTTCTTCCAAATGTGAAAAAAATTTTCTCCATACAACATGGTTATATAGCTAGAAACAAATATTCTACTGAAAGTTAAAAGCACTCTAGTCAAAATTGTCTTGTGAGTACTGTATTCACTAGTCTGCCTGTTACATTACTACTCTATGTGAGAATTATAACCAATGTTGGTAGGTCACTAATAACAGTAAACAGATGTTACTGCAATCTATTTTTTACATTAGGTGTTTTGGCCATAGCCCACCATCAATGATTTGTAATTTTTATATATATATATATATATATATATATATATAAAAAAACAAAGATGAGGTGACTTACCGAACGAAAGCACTGGCAGGTCGATAGACACACAAACAAACACAAACATACACACAAAATTCTAGCTTTCGCAACCAACGGTTGCCTCATCAGGAAAGAGGGAAGGAGAGGGAAAGACGAAAGGATGTGGGTTTTAAGGGAGAGGGTAAGGAGTCATTCCAATCCCGGGAGCGGAAAGACTTACCTTAGGGGGAAAAAAGGACAGGTATACACTCGCACGCACAGACATATCCATCCACACATACAAACACAAGCAGACATATTTAAATATGTCTGCTTGTGTCTGTATGTGTGGATGGATATGTGTGTGTGTGCGAGTGTATACCTGTCCTTTCTTCCCCCTAAGGTAAGTCTTTCCGCTCCTGGGATTGGAATGACTCCTTACCCTCTCCCTTAAAACCCACATCCTTTCGTCTTTCCCTCTCCTTCCCTCTTTCCTGATGAGGCAACCGTTGGTTGCGAAAGCTGGAATTTTGTATGTATGTTTGTGTTTGTTTGTGTGTCTATCGACCTGCCAGCGCTTTCGTTCGGTAAGTCACCTCATCTTTGTTTTTATATATATTTTTTCCCACGTGGAATGTTTCCCTCTATATATATAACCTAACCTAATATATATATATATATATATATATATATATATATATATATATATATATATATAAAGCAGTTGTAAGCAAATGGTAATCAAAAACAAGATATCATACAGAAACATATGTCACACATTACACTGTAGGTAGTACAAACAATGCATACCACGTAACAAAGTTGATAGAATAATTTTAAACACACTTGGTGTGACAAGTACAAAATCACAATTATAATCTGCTAGTGCCAAGTAAACAAGAATAATGTTGATACATATTTCAAGGAAATATTTCCTGCAGCTGTAAATGCACACTGATATCAGAGAATCATTTTGTGTATGTAACTTAATTAGGAAATGACTACTACTGAAGAGACATAAGTTGGTAACATGGCTTATATGACAAAAGTGTGATTAGTTCACGCAGCTGCAACCTACACAGCTCCTTCATTTACAACAGTGGAGTTGTTGGTGCTACTTCACTACAATACCGTAGGACCTCACATATGTCAGTGAGTGGGTGCTGGATGGAATATGCTGTTTGACTGAATGCTTCAGATTTTTGCTGGTTTCTGTTAATTGAGGACTTGAGTGAGAGCTGATGCTGGAGTAAGCAAGCAAAAAATGTAGCATGGAGAGTTTCAGTCAGTTCAATTTACTATGTATATAAACACAAAAATATCCAGAATAAGTCTTC
Source organism: Schistocerca serialis cubense (assembly GCF_023864345.2). Lineage (NCBI taxonomy): Eukaryota > Metazoa > Arthropoda > Insecta > Orthoptera > Acrididae > Schistocerca > Schistocerca serialis. The sequence goes on along the minus strand of NC_064640.1, from coordinate 690,576,093 downwards.
TGTGACAGATTAACTATAGTACAGGAGTTATAAGTCATTGTGCCTACAGACAGCTACATCCTGTTCATCTAAGATGAATGCACATGTAAACAATCGATTTTCTTGCCACTTGACATTGGCTGCATTGCTCAAGCATCAGATGTCTTAAGAGCACTGGAAGTAGAGCTTACTTGTGTATTATGTACTTTGTGGTTATTCTAACCCAAAGAAAATTGTGATAGCCTCAATTGTTTTAAGTTTCTAAGTTAATCACTGGCTCATCTCTTAACTCATGTAGTTCTTGTATGAAATCTCAATGGACAGGAGTCGGTTTCACTGTACATACTATGGGCACAGAATCAGCTCAGTATGACTGTGTTAATGCTTGCCACTCATTCACTGAGCACTGCAAAGAAATCATGACTACAGCACCAGATTACTGCAGTTTTACTGAAATTATAATAAATAACTATAAAATGTTAGCAGCAATTGACACTCCCCCAAACTTATACAGAACTATTTATGAATACAACACTGTATACCAATACAATGTTTAGCACTACAAATGAAATTTCTCTGTTGATTACAACCTATAGAATTCATCTTCCAGTTAACAATACTGACTGATTACTCCACATATCAGATGAGTGCAATGAGTGAGTTATGAAGTATTTTGGTATTCTCTCCTTGTATACTAACTGTAATTTCTCATTAAATTTGACTGCATTATTTATGACATATTGATTGGGTTACAGGTTCAGCCTTCCTAAATAAATTTTACTGATAAGAGTCATGTGTTTCCCACTCTGCTGCAAGACTTGATTTGATTCCAATTCAGCAGTTTGTGTGCTAATTTCAATATAAATGCACCATATTTCAGAAAAATGTGGATACTGTTTACTTGAACTTTATAGATCATAATCCTCAATATTGGGTATCTATGTTAGAAACTAGCTGTGTTGTTACCACAGCACAGCGAAAACCAGTTACCAAGAAAATTGAATAAAAATAGGAATTCTTCTGTGTCAAGATTAGTTCCAGGGTACCCCTCGGTAGAAACTGCACTATCTGATCAAAAGTGTCTGGAGGAAAGGCAGCCCATTCTTTCTCAAGAGATGAAGCCAAAGAAGATAGGGATGTTAAGACACTGGGGTTTGGCGTAAAGTCAATGGTCTAACAAAGCCAAACTTGTTCCATTGGGTCAGGTTGGGACTCCTAACATGCCAGTCCATTTCAAGGATTCTGTTGTCCACAAACCATTGCCTCACAAATGCTGCTAAATGACAGGGTGCATTGTTATGCTGATACAAATGATCATTGTCTCCAAACCGTTCCTCTACTGTATGTGGTACACAATGCTGTAAAATGTGTTTATATTCTTCACATTTAGTGTTTCCATAAGTACAATAAGAGGACCACACTCTAACCGTGAGAAACATCCCCATACCGTAACACCACTGTCTCTGTACTTCCTTGCTGGCAGGTAATGTTCTCCATGCATTTATCAAACCAAAACAAATCCAAGAGGTTGCCACATCACTATAAAACAGTCATTTCCAGCCAGTCATCTTCTGTCCAGCTGCTTCACTCTTTACACCATGTCAAGCATTGCTTAGCATTAACTACAGAAATGTGTGACTTACGAGGAGCTGCTTGACCACTGTACTTCATTCATTTTAACTCTGTATGACAATCACACTAGCTGTACTGTTGGTAGCTCTTTGGAACTCATGACAGATTCCTTTTCCTGATTTCACATGACTGTTTTACAGTCACTCTCCACAATGCTAAATGGCCCCTGCCCATCAGTACATAGGTCTGTCTAGTCTTGGTTTAGCCGTGGTTGTTCCTTCACATTTCCACTTCAGAGTCACATCTCCAACAATCACTTTTGGCAGTTTTACAAAGGCTGAAATGTCCCTGATTGCTTTGTTACTCACGTGACATCCAATGGCTAGTCCATGCTTGAAATCAGTGAGCTCTCCCTACCATCCCAATCTTCCATTTCTGCCTTTCTACTAACAACAGATTAGTTGCCGCACTCCCTTCATACTGACAGGTCTGGCTCTCATAACATCTAGTAGTCAATTCTGCATCACATTGAGTGTTCATATTTTTTTTAATCTTGTAGTCTATGTTTCTGATCCTTACAATTGCATAAATGAGATATGGTACTGGTATCCATACAATTGCCAAGCATGACAAATTCTTGCTTCGAGTATATCAATTTTTTTGACAATACATATGACCTGTTCATCTCACTACCACTGTATTAATTTTTCTGTGTTATACTCTAAGCAGTAATTTCAAGTGCTATTTGTGATTCTAGGGACATTTGGGAATTCAACAAGTTCCAGCTACTCATTTTGTCTAGTCAACTAAGAAACATATGCAGGTAACTGTACCATTTGTCCCATGTTTTATTGGTCAGAGGCCTCATATTTCCCTTTCAATTTAATGCATTACATTTCATTCACACATAAGTAGCAAGTTATTCATTCATTCATACATTCATTTGTACATGAAGTTCCATAAATTGTATCATGCAGGACAACAACCAGCAGTGAAAACAGGACAAGTTAACTTTTAAAAGCCACATGCAGACACTGTAGGCAATCTTCTTTGGAGTACAGTTAATTATGGTTAATGCTAAACTTCTTTTTCTGGCAGTCATATGACTTACTTCTACACTACTTTATAAATGTGCAGGTAATTTAGGAAGAAAGTTGCTTCTTTAAACACACGAGTGCTCATCTTCTTCTACTATTCAGCTACTGTTTGTATCTAATATTCCACAATTTCGGAGACCAATATGGCTGTCTACATTTGGAAAAGTTAAAATTCTTTCATGTAGACTGGAAGTTACATCTAAAGCTTCTGATAAATTATGGAAAGAATGGCTAGTAATGTACTCATTTACTTTGTTTTCCAAAACTGGATATTTCCTAATTTCTGTCTGGTCTCTACTAATGACTTTGGCATCCATACTGATTCCTAGACAGGGACTGATTAGTGAATCAATCAACATCACCATCATCATCTCCCTTTCAAGTACTTTGTTATTGCCTATTCTGAACTAACAAACAAAATCAATCTCATCTTTTTCAAGGTCTTCCATTATCTCTTTTCCCATTCAGCTTGTGGTTCATTATCTTCCAAGGAATTCTGTGATATGGTATTCTCATGAGGTGTTGTGTCCAGTTTTCATGACATGTTTGATTTTTTACACTCCTACTTAAAATACTTAATTATGTTCTAATAGCTTCATTTCTAATCATGTCTCTTCTTGTGCAGCCCATGCTCCCCCTTGGAAACCTCTTCTGTACTGTGTGTGTGTGTGTGTGTGTGTGTGTGTGTGTGTGTGTGTGTGTGTGTGTGTGTGTGTGTGTGTGTGTGTGCATGCAGAGAGAGCTTGGAAACTTACATCAGAGCCCAAATAAAAGATTTAGGAGTCTTGTTCTAAAACTGAATGTTTTAAGCATTTTTGAGATGACTGTATATTTTCCTTGGAATGCCTTTATTTTTATTTTATTACTATAAGCCTTAAAGTTTTAGTTTGTGAATTTGTAGTTTGGATGGTATACTGATCTTTGAAGGTCATCTTCATTCTTTGGAACAATAACGATATCATCTGCAAATAGAAGCACACCCAGGTATTCCACATTTGCTATCTTAATTCCTTTGTTTACTTTTCCTTTCTATTTAGAAAGAATGAAGTCAATGTAAATATTAAAAATCATAATTCATCGCCCACACTTCATCTTACACATTCATTCTCAGTAGCTTTTGAGCACTAGCACTTTTTCTGGCAATAATACACACACTCACACACATAACCACACAGACACTATGTCTTTATGGTTGTGTTTGTACTATTGCTAGAAAAAGAGCTACATCTTAAGAACTAATGTGAATGCTGCTTCTTGCTATGTGTTTCCACACTCCATGCATTGATTAGCCATAGCTGAGCAGTTGTCTTCCCTTTATTTTACGTATGGCTCCATCCAGGAATTTCCACTATTGTTATACATTTGTTAATTGATTCATACCTGTGCTTAATAGGGAATCTACAATAAGACATAATATTGCATTGGCTATCATTGGTCACATGGTAAAAAGCCTTCTCAAGGTGAGTAAATGTCATAATTAAGATTATCACGTGAACTTTTTTCAAAGTTTATATATAGTATAACCACATAACCTGGTTTCACAATGAGATATAACAAAAATATTAGAGAAATCCTCAGCTTGCCAGTATGTATGTTCCCCTATTATACTATCATTAATGGAGGAAATTTCAATCATCTAACAATTAGTTGGGATAATTAGAGTATTGCATGTAGTGGGCATGACAGGACATCCAAGACTTCTTAGAACAGACAGTTCAGAAACCCAATCATGGCAATAAATTGACCTGACCCTCTGAAGATTTCCATACACTTATATCATTTTGCACCAATGATTACCAAACAATGAGTAAAAAGGGAAACTTATATGCATAGAAGATTCACATGTCCAGTGAAATGCAATAATGTATGCACCTCAAGGAGGAACTCAGGACATTTGTCTTTGAGCAGAAGCATTTAGGGGAAATATGATTCAAGTTTAGAAAAATAATCAACAAAGTAGTGGACTGATATGTACCTGGCAAAACAGCTCAACATGGTAGGGACATCCATGGTATACAAACTCTGCAAAGAAACTTTTAAAGAAACAGTTAATGCCACAGAATAGTTGTCAAATGAAGCATAGTTTCATAGAAAAGAAATGCTGAAAGAAACATGTCTGGCTGTCAAAAGGACAATATATGTGAAATCGTCAGTGAGTATTGTAGTGGAAACTTAGTGAAAGACCTCTTACAAGGCCCCAAGAAATTCTCATCATATGTTGAGACTCTCAATGATACAGGAATGATATTTGAAGGTAGAAAAACAAATGCAAATCGTGATACAGGAATGTTTCCCCAGTTTAATTCTCATAGCTCTGCAAAGATGGTGACACTGAGAAACAGCTGAAAGTGCTGAAATCAGACAATTACCCAGCGTTGGATGGAATTCCAGTAAGTTTCTCTACAAAATTTGCTCCTGAGTTAGCACTTCTTTTAACATAATATACTTTACCTCCATCACACAAAAATCTGTGGGTAGTGGTTGGAAAGAAGTACAGATCACACCCATCTAAATGAAAGATAGGACTGGACCACAAAACTATCAACCAATATCACTGACAAACATCAGCTGTGGAGCCTTAGAACATAATCTGAGCTCAAATTTAATGAGGTGTTTTGAGTAGAATGAGCTCCTCCACACAAACTACCAAAGTTTCCAAGAATGTTGATGATGATGAAAATGAAGATTAGTGTTTTAGAGCACAAAATGGTGAGGTCAACTGTCCTCTTGTATGAAATAAATAGTTGTAAGTGGCAAATATCTATTAAAAAACAATAAATGTTAAATCCAAGTTGTATTAGCAAACAAAAATCTTCAATACGACACATATTTTGGGATTTATAAAAGACCAACCATAAAATGTAGACAAAATGCAACAGAATAACTAGCTAAAATCAAGGATAAAATACTAATAAAGGTACAGTGAAAAGGGCCCATATTATTGTGTCTGGATGACTATGTACAAATAATGGGTGACCAAGCCACTCTGCAACACATTAAAATCTCACACCCAATGTTTTGGAAAGGAGTCCTCATGTCATACAAAATCTTAAACCATGATCCACACCTGTCTCTTTATCAGTTAAAATGGAACGAAGTCATGTGGGAGACATAGGTCTGCCCTCAGGTCTTCATATAAAACATATTCATTTTCCATGTCTTTCTGTGAGAAAAAAAAGTATCCTAGGGGACTGTTTCCACATATTTAAGATGTTTGCGTAACTGTTAAGTGAAGAATTTAGATTGCTTTCATTACACATATATTTAGTAGTGCCGTAGCTACTTGGGGAATTATAGGTTTTAAATTCTATCTTTTATTTCTTTGCAAAACATGTAAATTCCATATCAAGCATATGTAAATTTTGGCCTAATTGTGTGGGCATAAAAGTATCGAGTTTTATCAATATTTTAAGTGCATTACATTACTATACTAATAGTATACACATGTATTAGTGTTCCACAAAACTTTAGTGACTGTTGTTAACAGTTAATAGAGTATTACTATTATTGTCTACACAAATTTTGTAAAATTCTTGTAAACAGTCATGGATGAGAAGTGTTTGAGCTGCTGTAGGAAAGTTAGGTCTGGTGTTCTATGCAGCTGTTGTGACAGATGCTCACATTGGGGGGAATGTACAGGAATGTGAACTGGGGAACTAAATTGGTCTTCTCCATGATACTGGAAAGTATGTTCAAGGGATAGGTGAATGTGATTGAAGTTTGTATGCAACAGACTAACACCAGAAAAACAACTGTTGCATAAAAAGTAGAAAGTAGGAGGAAAATTTTGTTGTTAGGTAGTAGCCATGGAAGATGTGTAGACTAGATCTTGCAGGAAAACTTAGATGACAGGTATCAGGGTACAAGATTTTTTCAAGCCAAGTGCATGTCCTAGCCAAGTGACAGAGGATGTAGCATCATTGTGCAAGGGTCTTATGGCACAGAATCATGTTGTGATAGTGATTGGAGCTTGAAATGGTATTGATAGGGATCATGGCTACAATAATGAGTGCAACCTGGTACAAATAGCATGTGCAATGAACCCTACAAACGTTGGCTTGGTTCCAGCTTTCATGCAGTATGACTGGTCACATTTGAACAGCACTGTCAGAAATGTCTATATGGAGTTAGGTTAGCTGCTTCAGGTGGCTACTATGTTGGGCATAGGTTTGGTTCCTGTTGATGCTATTGGTAGGTGGGACTTTATTTATTTGTGTCAGAAGCATTTACAATGTATAAAATAATGTAAAATATTTACATGCCATGTGTATGTATACAGGGTGTTTATAAATGAACATTGGGGTTTTAATGCTATATAATATTTATTACATTAAACTTACAGTTATAAATTATATGTCAAATAAAAGAGCAACTCAAACAGTTTTACCAGAACCTTATAAATGTTCAATATGAGCGCCATTTGTCACACAGCACACATCAAGTCTATAGCAGAGTTCTTCCCAAACATTGAGAATTGAGTCTTCAGTGATTGTAGCAACAGTTTCTTCAATCTGATTTCTTAATTCAGGGAGGACTGCTGGTAGTGGAGGCATGTACACATGAGCCTTGATGAAGCACCAAAGTAAAAAATTGCATGGCATTAGGTCGGGTGAACATGGAGGCCATGCAAAGCAAGCCAATGACAGGGCATGCTTTGCATGGCCTCCACCTGCACCCAACCTAACACCATATGATTTTTTACTTTGGGGCTTCATCAAGGATCATGTGTACATGCCTCTGCTACCAGCAGACCTCCCTGAATTAAGAAACTGGATTGAAGAAGCTGTTGCTAAAATCACTGAAGACACACTTATCAACATTTGGGAAGAACTCAGCTATAGACTTGATGTGTGCTGTGTGACAAATAGTGCTCACATTGAACATTTATAAGGTTCTTGGTAGAACTGTTTGAGTTGCTCTTTCATTTGACATATCATTTATAACTGTAAGTTTAATATAATAAATATTATAAAGCATTAAAACCCCAGCACTCATTTATAAACACCCTGTATTTCCTAGACAATTATTTACACTTTTGCCAGCCAGAAGTTAGCAAACTCTATTGCACTTGGCATTGCATGTAGCAGGTCTTCTGTTGTGCATCTGCATGTGAAGCTGATTCCTGCACATGGTGCCCATGCATAGGTATCTGAAACAGGTACTAAACTAAACATCAGCATTCCACAAGCACTTATGAGGTGGGACTTAACAAGGCATGTCCTGCATCTCAATAGGAAAGGTAAGAGTGAACTGGCCAGGGTGATAGCAAAATCTTTAAGGGGGGAGGGGGGTGGGACACTGAAACTCATGGTGATACCTCTTTTTTAGACTAAGATCATTGTCCAATGATTCACCATTGAATGAAATTAAGCTTAATGAGAAGCTCAGACAGGGAGGTACTAGAAATGTTAAAATACCACAAGGTTCTCATGAAAGTACAGTGAAAAGTGATGTTAGTATATCACATGAATCTCATAAAAGTACAGGAAAAATAATGTTAGTATATTGCATCAGAATATAAGGTGACTAAAAAACAAAGTAGGTGAGCTTCTAGTTTGTTTAGAAGTTTTAGAAACTTTGAGTGGAATAAGTGTACTATGCCTGTCTGAACATCATATAGTAACAAAAATGGAAAAGGTAAATGTAGGTGGGTATAAGTTTTCAGCACATGTAGATAGGGGCACTATGGAGAGAGAAGGAATTGCCATACATGTTAAAATTTAACATAGTGTGAAAAATTTAGAAACAAAAAAAATTGTGATGAGCAACATATAGAAGCATGTGCCTGTGAGCTTAAACTAAATAATAGTACTTTTAGAATTGTAGCTGTGAACAGGTCCCCATTGGGAAATTTTTTGGTATTTGTGAAAAACTTGGATTCTTTGCTGTGATATCTGTTACAAAGAGAGACACAAATTATTGTTTGTGGGGATTTCAATATAGATTTTCTGAAAGAGTCAGATAGAAAGCATGACCTTGAAGTGTTACTTGGTTCTTTAATTTTGACATCAGTTACTGATTTTCCTACTTTGGTAGTACAGGAAGGCAGCACATTGATAGGTAATGTTTTTATATAGACCAAGATAAGTTTAATCAAATAAAAACATTTCCTGGTAAGAATGGTCTTTCTGATCATGATGCACAGCTAGTTACATACAGTATATGACATAGCTCCATACAGTAATGCAAATCAGTCATCCAAAATAGTGCATATAATTAAAGTTTAAGCAATTACAAATCTTAAAGAGAAAGCTTTCGACAGTTAGTATGGGATGAGGTGTACAGGGAACCCAATACTAATTTAAAATTTAACCTATTTCATGATAAGCTTGCAAGTATATTAAAAAATGAGTTTCCTAAGGAAATAGTGAAACATAATTGTGAGAAATCATATAAAAAGCCATGGCTTACTAAAGGGATAAAAATATCTTGAAAACAGAAAATGGAAATGTATCCTGTAGCTAGAAGGAGAAGTATTCATTGCACAAAAGCATGTAATACACACACAACACAACACAACACAACACACACACACACACACACACACACACACACACACACACACAGAAGAACCAATGAAACTGGTATAGGCATGCGTATTCAAATACAGAGATATGTAAACAGTCAGAATACAGCACTGTGCTCGGCAATGCCTATATAAGACAACAAGTGCCTTGTGCAGTTGTTAGATAGGTTACTACTGCTACAATGCCAGGTTATCAAGATTTAAGTCAGTTTGAATGTCGTGTTATAGTTGGCGCACAAGTGATGGGACACAGCATCTTCAAGGTAGTAGTGAAGTGGGGATTTTCCCTTACGGCCATTTCATGAGTGGACGATGGATATCAGGAACCCAGTAAAACATCAAATCTCTGACATACCTGCAGCCAGGAAAAGATCCTATAAGAATGGGACCAAAGAACAACCAAAGAGAATTGTTCAATGGGACAGAAGTGCAACCCTTCCGCACATTGCTGCAGATTTCAATGCTGGGCCATCAACAAGTGTCAGTGTGCAAACCATTCACTGAAACATCATTCATATGGGCTTTCAAAGCCAAAGGTCCACTTGTATACCCTTGATGACTGCATGAAACAAAGCTTTACACCTTGCCTGGGCCTGTAGGCGCCGATTTTGGACTGTTGATGGCTGGAAACATATTACCTGGCTGAACGAGTCTTGTTTCAAATTGTATCAAGCAGATGGACGTGTACAGGTATGGAAACAACTTCACGAATCCATGGACCCTGCATGTCATAAGGGGCTGTTAAAGCTGGTGGAGGCTCAATAGTGATTTGGGGCATGTGCAGTTGGAGTGATATGGGACCCCTGATACAACTAGATACGACTCTGACAGGTGACAAGTATGTAAGCATCATGAGCGCCTGCATTCATTCATGTCCATTGTGCATTCCGATGCACTTGGGCAGTTCCAGCAGGACACAGGACAATGAAACACCCCTTGCATCCAGAATTGCTATATACTGGCTCCAGGAACACTCTGCTGTGTTTAACCACTGCCACTGGGCACCAAGTTCCCCAGACATGAACATAATTGAGCATATCTGGGGTGCCTTGCAACATGCTGTTCAAAAGTGATCTCCACCACCTTGTCATCTTACAGATTTATTGCAGCCCTACTAGATTCATGGTGTCAGATCTCTCCAGCACTACTTCAGACATTAGTCAAGTCCTTGCCGTATTGTGATGTTGCAGCACTTCTTCGTGTTCATGGGGGCGCTACACAATATTAGGCAGGTGTACCAGTTTCTTTGGCTCTTCAGTGTGTTGTGTGTGTGTGTGTGTGTGTGTGTGTGTGTGTGTGTGTGTGTGTGTGTGTGTGTGTATGCGCGCGTGTGTGCGTGTGTGTGTGTGTCTGTTCCACATCATTTCGAAATGTTGTAATCATGATTTATGGCACAAGTATTAATGTAATATAATGTTGAAGTATACTGTACTGACACCAATGTTCCACATCTTTGACACACTGCCGGCGGAAGTGGCCGTGCGGTTAAAGGCGCTGCAGTCTGGAACCACAAGACCGCTACGGTCGCAGGTTCGAATCCTGCCTCGGGCATGGCTGTTTGTGATGTCCTTAGGTTAGTTAGGTGTAACTAGTTCTAAGTTCTAGGGGACTAATGACCTCAGCAGTTGAATCCCATAGTGCTCAGAGCCATTTGAACCATTTTTTTTTTTACACACTGGTGGTTCCTTGCAATGTAAGAGATGCTCATGTGTCAATGGGGGGATGTCTCCCTGTGAGGCTTGTAATAGCTACTTTGCTCATCACGGTGAGAAAGAAGTAACCATGGTCAAACTGAAAGTTTCACTGACCACAGATTATTACTCCTCATTTCCAGCCACTGAGCCTTTCACCAACACATGGTATTCTGGGTCAAGAATTTGATTACAGACTGCAAGTGGACTGAACACTGAGCAGGAGGTAGAAGGGAACAAGGCTCCACAGCAGCCACATTAGTGAGTTCATATCCCCAGAGCCTTACAAACCCTTGAACAAACTACTACTTTTTCCTTTCTTATCAACAAAAGGAGAGTGCCCTGGTCTTCTTGCACCATCATATCCATTGAGTACATCTGACCAACTGACCAATAAGAAGAAGAGCAATTTGGGGATGACAGCAGATGAGGAATTTCTTGTCATGATGCTGTCTCAGCTACTGCAGAGCCCTCGGGATAGTAAACAATTCTGTATAATAAACTGGAAAATGCTTCAGGAGCCCTATCCTAAGAATAACTTGCAGAACGTGACCAAGCAGCTGATAAACCATAGTACTTAGACTCATTCAAGTAGACACTAACAATATCCAGGTGTCAATTTAAAACTCCCTAACATCTATTATTATAAATATAATCTGGGGTACAATGTTTCCTGTACCCATTCACTTCTAAAAGTAACATGGACCACTCAGTAGCTAGGAGGACCTACTACTCCCCCCCCCCCCCCCCCCCCTAGCTTTGGACCTTAATGCCCTCCAGCTGCAGTGCCCAAAGGCTCTCCCTCACATGGATTTCAAATTGCCTCATTACTCATAGGTGATCATGGAACAGACATCCAGTAATGGCTGGGTAATGGAGGCAAATGCTGAAAGTTTTGGAGCACAAGAAGATGTGGATGCTTGGCACAACACAGGAGAAGACATTAAACAGAGAGTGGAGGTTAGCAGCCTCTCCACACAAGCTAAAAACTGGGGCTGTTTGATAAGCCATTGTTGAAAGCCTTACACCATGATGGTGAAACACACCCAGTACTTTGAGGTATGAAGACCTCGCTAATCCACAAATCTGACATCCATATTCTAGCCAGGATCACACAAAGGCTTTATAAAATTGGATCAGACATGCCCTGTCTGCTCCATAAGACCTATGAGTGATGCATTTGAGAAACATTAAAGCCTTGAGGCACCACAATTTAAGTTTCTTAACATGTGGAAATCACATTAGGCTCTCATGAAACATGAGGCCCAGATACTTCACCTTTTTCTTAAAAGTGAGAATTGAACCCCCAGTTTTAAAGCAGGTATATTAAAAAGAGTGGAAGCAATTAAAATTGACACACACAGATTTCTCCAAAGAGAATTTGAAACATCTGGTGTTTGCCCATTCCTCCAACTGCCTGACTGGAAAATCCAACTGTTGAGTAATTGTTGCAAGGTTGAAGGATGCTCAGAAGATGGAGAAGCCCACCCTGAAGAAAGAAAACTGTATGGGACTTCTTACAATGGACATGATACTGTTTATCATGAAGGTGAACACTGGAACACTCTTACATTTAAAACACTCCCCTGAGGAATGCCATTCTCCTGCTTAAAAATGTCTAACAGGACAGTGCCAACCCTATATCGAAAAAATCTTTCTTAGAGGAAGAATGGCATCATAATATTAAGGAGACATCTGTGGAAACCCCAGACGTATAGCTCCAACACAATATTTAGCCTTCAGGAAGTTACATAGGCCTTTTCCAAATTGAAGAATACACCATCAAGGTATTGCTTACGTAGGAAAGCTTGCAAAACTGCTGCTTCCAGCAATACCTCCTAAACCCACACTAGGAGCGACTTATTAGTGACTTGGTTTTGAGAATCCACACAAGGCACTGGCTGACCATTTGCTCCACTGTCTTTCCTAACCATTTGGGAGACTGATACTATGAAATGAAATGAGCATTTGGTGTCATTGTCCGGGAGGCCTCTTTCGGGGCAGGTCCAGCTAACTTGGTGCAGGTCTTATTATTACATTTCATGATACACTGGGTGACCTGTGTGCTGGTTGTGGATGAAATGATGATGAAGACAACACAACACACAGTCCATGAGTGGAGAAAATCTCTGACCCAGCCGGGAGTCGAACCCAGGCCCAACGAATGGCAATCCGTCACACTTACTCAGCTATCGGGGCAGACACTGATACTACGAGTATGATAATGACTGGAGTGAGTATGATCCTTCCCTGATTTTAAAATGGGGATTGCAATAGATTCTTTCCACGAGTTTGAAAATACTCTTGCAATTAATTTTCATTAAAGAGGTGAAGGAGGATCTCCTTATACAGGACATTCAACTGTTTCAACCTGCTGTATGTTTCACACGGTGACTGGGGTCAGTATCACGAGCTACTGACAATGCAGAATCCAGCTCCCACAATGAGAAAGGCCAGTCATATTCCTCCATGTTTGTGGAATGGAAATCCCAGGCAACCCTCTCCTGTGTCACCCAGTAACAATGGAACACTAGAATTAGCCATAATGTTCTTATATATTTCACCCATTGTCCAAGCGATGTCTCCTGGCAATGTTCAGAGGCATCCCTGCTCTCGTACAGTTCTGTAGGGCACTGACTGAAACACTGCAGAACCACCCTTCTGTCTGAGATTGCATGATGGCAGAATGACATCATTCCATGAAAGGACATGATGCCTCTTAAGTGCTGCATCAGAATATTGGTGAATCACAGCTGTAATGTAATACTCTCAGTCCTGGGCACATTCACAGTGCTTGAAAACAGCTAGGTGGCTGTAAAGCATTGAGTCAGCCATTCTGAACAGCCATCTCATCAGCTTCCTTTCAGAATCTGCTTCAGATGAGATAGTGGTCATTTCCATGACAGTCATCATCCACCTCTGGCTGAGGAGCACCTGCGAGGACAGATGAGCAGGAAGAAATCAATCTGTAGCAGTTTGGAATAAGTAAAATGCTTTATATTTGCATGACATCCTTAAGCAGTTACCAATGGGGTAAGTGGTATATGCATTAAAGTCTCCTAAGAGAATAAAGGAATGGGACAGTTCAGCAATGAGCTTGTTTGAACAGCTCACTGTTAATGGGCTCATGGAGTGGCAGGTAAGCCTAAATGCCATGAATTAAGAAAATCAAGATGCTGTTTGAAGATCTCACTGTTAATGGGCTCTTGGAGTGACAGGTAAGCCTAAAGGCCATGAGTGAAGAAAATCAAGGGATGCACTATTTCTTGGTTACCAAACAGCAGTTGACTCAGTACCATACCAACAGCCACTGGTTGTAGCATTGCGGTTAAGATCACAGATGAGGAGTGGAATGTGTCCCTGATGAACACCGCTAAACTTCATTTTGTCCTGTCACCAGTAAGCTTGCCTTTTGTGTAGAAACAATAGTCCCTAAGTACAGGTGCCTCAGTATGTAAAAAATGAGTCTCTTGGAGACGGGCACAAAGATCTGTTCTGTATGAGGAGTCTCAGTTCCTCCAAATGGATGCTGTGGCCATACATATTCCACTGAAGTATAGAAGCCATTCTAGCATAATGGTTTTAATTTATCCATATCTTTGTGTTGGCAAGGTGAGAAACTGGTAGAGTGAGGGAGAGTGGAGCAGCTGTCTGGGTCTACATGACATTCACCTCATCACTCACATATGCCAGTGTGTCACCTGATGGCACCTGGAGCAGATTTTGACCCAGCTGTCATGCTCCTTTCACAGCCCCTTTTCCTTCCAAGTTTGGTGTGGAAAGGGGGGGATGAGGGGCACTCTGTTTTTAGGGTGCCCTCCCTGTACTGAGTGTTAGAGATTTGCTCTTCTCTTGTGTTACAGCTGTCCGTGTTGCTGTATTTTCATTCTGTTTGCTTTTTCAGATACAAGTGCTGGTACAGATGTTAGTGGTGGCTTCTGTTTCACTGGATGTTGTTTGCATTGAAATATTTAACTTCACTGATGTAACATAGAAGGTTGCAAAGATTTTTGTAGCCTTATATTCTTCCTTGGCTTCAGCATAAGGGATCTGTTTTGTAACTTTTCTTTCTTGAATCTGAGGAATAATTGTGACTGTGTTGTTACAAGCTGCCACTGATTTCAGTTGACTCCACATTCAGCTGTCATCACATTTCACCAATGAAATACAATGCTTAAGAGCATCAAATGTTACAGTTTACTATACACATGTACTTTTAAAGTGTCATCCTCATATTTGAATGCAGTACTGCATTCATATCTGTGGTGACTTACAAATTCTTCTAAACACATCCAGGTCATCTTGTAAAGCTATACAACTCACTGCTCCTATTCTTCCACTGAATCAATAGAGGTGTTTATTTCACTTTCAAGATAAGTCCATTCAGAAAACTTCACAGGGTGAGGTAAGGTGATCTTGGAAGCCCATGTACAGGCATTGCTTGATCTCTGCATCTCGAACCATACTGGTGCACTAGATGTAGCTGTACAACAGCAGCAACATGTGCCAATGTCACATCATGCATGTTATGTATTTTCCAATGTTGCATAAGAGGTATGAGTGACATTTGAGCCTGCTTCCATGGGGACTTAATGGAAAAGTTTACATTTCATATAAATTTGTACTAACATGTACAATATTTCATACAGGAGTCAGTAGCAGCTGGTAACCACACATTTTCAGTTGTCTTGCAAGAAACTCATTTACAGATCCATGTTTACTGCACCTTTTTAGCTTTCATTATCATGTAATTTCACCACTATCAGTTTTTGCCATTCATTATAATACATCCTATATACTAACAACACGCTGCAACCATGTGACTTCCACATAATAACACATGCAGGTATCATCTCAATCGTTATCTGGGACAGACAGTATAAGGAGCTGGAATATTTTGTGACTAATGGTGCACCATAGCAGAAATAGCTAAACATTTCAATAACAGGGGGCTGCAAGTGAGCATCGACTAATGTTTAAAGCTATTTTTTTTTTGTCCATAAATCATATTTCACAATGATATTAGACATGTCTTGCTGCTAGTTTTATATAGAATAAACAAATTTCTAAGAAATTCATCATTTACACAAAATAATTTCCTTGTATAATAATATAACTGGTAATCAATAGTAATACACAGTGATGATATATGCTAATAGCCTGCAATAATTTACACAACAGTCTTTCATACATAAGGAAAGCCTACAAAGTTATATGTTTTTGCCCCATAGCTGAAAATACTAAAAATACATTTATACAAACTGAAAATTGGTGATGTAGATCATATATGTGTAGCCATAATGTAGAAAGTATTTAGACATTTATACATAGTATTTTCAGCACTACACTGTGGTTTCAATTTTTCTTCTTGCAGTACATTTCGTTTCCTCCTATAAATGAAGTGTTTTACTCCATTTCCCACTTTATATTTGTTGTATGAATTTACCTACTGCTTGAACTTATATCAAGCCCAGGGGTGAGAAATTCTGCCACTTTTTATTTCAAGGCACTAAGTCTCTTTTTTTCACTGGGATGTGCTAATATAGCCATGACAAGAGTGGAATGTCAATTAGTATGAACTGAGCATAAGGACAACACAACATCCAGTCCCCAAGTGGAGAAAACCACCAACCCAGCCAGGAATCGAACCCAAGCCCTTTCCATCAGTCATCAATTCATCACGCTAACAACTCAGCAACAAAGGTGGACACTCATTTCCTTCATGAACTTTATGATAAGTGACACCCTGTTATAAGGTAAGCTTCCTGCATCTGTCGGGTCCCTGTCTGCCATTTTCAATCTGTTGCTGCAGAAATGGTAAGTTTCTCTAGTTCTAGTGTTGTGGTCATGAAAATTTCTGCTTGGGGATACTTTACAATTTACCATTAAAAGAAGTATTATCTCATATATGTTCAAACTTGGTGCAGATAGAATTTTAAATTCTTTGAATTTGTTTTTGCAGCAATAGCAGGAGCAGCAGCAGACATGGAAACAACCATCCATGGGGCAGCAAGTAGATGGAAAAGGACGCCTCCTTCCCATCTGAAGGATTTTTTAATTGCAGATATGACGAAAAAGAATCCACCAAGGTAAGTAACATTAAATGTCTTACAGTACTCCACCAAAATATTCAGTGTGTAAAAAACAGAGTGCAACAGCTGGAAGTCGAGTTACAAATCTCAGACAGCACTGTTATCTGTATTACAGAGCACTGGTGTAAAGAAAGTGGAATCTTATATATTAATTTACCCTCATATGTCCAAGCATGTTCTTATTGCAGAAACACAATGAGAGGTGGAGGATCATGTATTTATGTTAAGAACGGCATTAAATTTAAAGTCAGAAATGATATTATCATGCTAAGTGTAGACAAAGATTTTGAAGTGTCAGCAATGCAGATAGTTGCTATAAATATGCCCAAGAAAGTAACTATATTATGTGTATATCATTCTCCCAGTGGTAATTTGGAGATATTCTTCTCAAAACTTATACAAAGCCTAGAACTAGCATTGACTCTGAAACATAATATCCTTTTGTGTGGGGACTTTAACATAAATACAAATAAAACAGATGACACCAGTAACACATTTATGAATATCCTACATAGTTTTGGTCTATCATCACTAGTCAACTGTGCAACAAGAATAACCACACGTTCATCATCTACCATTGACCATGTAGCTACAGATGTAGGCAGAGAAAACTATGATGTACTTGTCAAAAATCTGAGACTGTCTGACCATCTATGTCAGATTATAAAAGTAAAAGCTTGTGTAAAAAAATAATCAATACTGCATGTATATAAAAGAGTTTACTCTGCATCAGCTTTGCAAGAGTTTTCCTTTAAGTTAGCACATGAAAGTTGGGAAGGAATATACATAGAAACTAAAGTGAATAGCAAGTTCTCCAATTTTATGTCTGAGTTTAAATTAAAATTTGAAGAAACATTCCCCAAAGCATTAATTCCCATTGGAACAACAACCGACAATAAATGGATTACTAGAGCAATTAGAAAAAGTGCTCAAACTTGTAAATACCTAAACTCCATTAAAAAGGACAATAGTGATTCAGTTTTTTTTTTTTTTTTTTTTTTTTTTTTTTTTTTTTTTTTTTTTTGCACTACAAAAGCATCTACAGGAAGGTACTCAACACTGAAAAAAATCAGCCAATGATAGGTTCATAAATTTAGCCAATAATAAAAGTAAAGCTACATGGGCTGTAGTGAAACAAGAAACAGGAACTGTGAAGCAGAGAGGTATAAACAAACAACTCAGGAACAAGGAAAACTTAGAAAGTACCTGAAAGAATTAGCAAATTTTGTGAATACCTACTTTAGCAGCATTGCAATGAACTTACAGAAAATTTTTTCGAAAGGTGCTAATCAACCAATACAGAAGCATATAGCAAACTCAATGGTATTGCTTCCAACTACTGAAGAGGAGGTATGCGATGTTGTAAGGCAATTAAAGAACAAAAACTCGGCAGGTTTAGATGAAATCCCAATGTGTGTGCTGAAAAAATGCATGAACAGTATCAAAGCTCTACTAACAGAAATCATAAATTAATCCTTCAAAACTGGTTGCTTCCCTGGCTATCTGAAGCATGCCAAAATTTTACCAGCTCACAAGAAAGGTGATGTAGAAAACATTGAGAACTACAGACCAATAGCCCTATTGTCATGCTTTTCCAAAGTGATAGAAACAATAATGAAAAACAGGCTTTTGAGCTACCTAAGTAAATTCAACCTCCACTGCAACGACCAGCATGGTTTCAGGCCTGGTAGTGGTACAAAAAAATGGTTCAAATGGCTCTGAGCACTATGGGACTTAACGTCTTAGGTCATCAGTCCCCTAGAACTTAGAACTACTTAAACCTAACTAACCTAAGGACATCACACACATCCATGCCCAAGGCAGGATTCGAACCTGCGACCGTAGCAGTCCCGCGGTTCCGGACTGCAGTGCCTAGAACCACACGGCCACCGCGGCCGGCTAGGGGTACAGAATCTGCAATAGCACAATTTACAAAAACAGTTTTAGAAGCACTAGATGAGAACAGTTATGTAACTGGCCTTTTCCTAGACCTGCCTAAGGCATTTTATACAGATAAATTAGAGGCACTAAGAGTAAGGGGATTGGTTCTCAAATGGTCTTGTTCATATCTAGAAAACAGAGTAAAGTCTGTAGAGATCACACATGTCTCCAGTGGATCAAAGTACATTGAGAAACATATATCTGATCCACAATATATCAATACTGGGGTCCCTCAAGGAAGTGTACTAGGCCCTTTATTATTTCAGGTGTATATAAATGATTTTCTGCAACATATCAGCCATGGAGAGAAGATATTGTTTGCGGATGACAGCAACATAGTAATCACCAGTAAGAT
Organism: Schistocerca serialis cubense; assembly: GCF_023864345.2. Lineage (NCBI taxonomy): Eukaryota > Metazoa > Arthropoda > Insecta > Orthoptera > Acrididae > Schistocerca > Schistocerca serialis. Next base: position 690,556,840 of record NC_064640.1, on the reverse strand, counting down.
ACCAGCACAAATTCTACTGAAGTGTTGAGGGATGTTCACAAATGGTCTCATGAAAACAAAGTAACTCTCAATGTAAAGAAAATAAATACAATATGCTTTAGAATGAACAGAAAACAGAGTCCCTTAAATTTAAGACTAGATAACATCTTCATAGATGATGTACCTACAACAAAATTCTTAGGGTTGCACATTGGCTGCCAAATGAAGTGGAATGAACATGCTATGAAACTTTAAAAAAAGATATCCACAACATGTTATGCACTTAAGAGTCCTTGTATATGCATGCAGTAGTGAATGTTTGAGAACTGTATACTTTAGTTACGTTCATTCAGTAATCAGTTATGGTATATTTTCTTGGGAAATAGTGCTCAGAATTTACAAACAGTATTGAAAATGCAAAAGAGAGCAGTAAGAATTATAACAAAAAGCAGTAAGTGGGCCCACTGCAGAGAACTTTTCAAAATGTTAGAAATTCTAACTGTTCCTTGTGAATTTATATTCCAAACCATAGTGTACATCAAGAAAAATATAGAAAATTATAGCACAAATAGCAGTTTTCATAACTATAGTACAAGAACAAGTCACTGTCTTCACCTAGACAGGGGGAATATACATAGGACTCAAAGTGTAAAATTGTATAATAAACTGCAGCAGAAAATAAAAGAAGCAGATAACATGTACCACTTTAGAAAAAGTCTTAAATTGTTTTTGCAGGAACACTGCTTTTGCACTATAAGTGAATTCCTTAGTACAAAATGATTGTAAATAGCTTTTGTTTCACAATATTTTGATAAGGAGCAAAAATGATTGTAAATAACTTATATATCACAATGTTTAACTACATATAACAACAAACTGTATAAATATATGAATGTACACAACTGACATCATCCATACATTTTAAAATGTCCATAGGTGGCTAAATAAATAAATAAATAAAAATGATTCACATGGTGTTAGTTTTTCTGTGCATCTGATGGCTTTCTTTTGAATTTTTAAAATTCTCTGGATATATTTGTCCGCTGCTTCTCCCCATATTGGTATACAGTACAATACATGTGGGAAGATAAGTCTGTAGTACATTTTTAGCAAGGTTTCTGTGCCCACCATACAGCACATTTTTTCATCAAGAATTTATTTGTGATTATTTTTTGACAGATCTTATCAATGTTGTTCTTCAATTTTGGAAATTTGTCCACCTCTATTCCCAGAAACCTATTACAGCACACTTCTTTTAAGTCTGCATCCTCAATGCTCAGAATAAATTCCTCTGAGCTATTCGTTCAGTTAAAATCAGAATAGATAATTTTCTCTGTATTTCCAGCTTTATGTTTCATTTAAACACATTATTGTCTGTTTCCAACAAATGTTTTTTTATAATATCCACAGCTTTTTCTCTTATGCCATAGCAGTCTGGTATTTATAGAAGAATTTTATGACAGACACAATCACAAGTTTATGAACACACTAGTTAGCTTCCTTTAATAATCCAGGGCCTCAGTTATGTGTGTTGTGAAATCTGCCACCAGTCTTAGTGAATCTCTCCTTTCTACTAAACTCATTTTGCATTTCATTTAAGATGCTTTGCTTTTCTATGAAATTTATCATACTGTCTTTAATCACTGCTTCTACTGCTTTAGACTGAACAGCTGTGGTTGTTATAGGTCTATAGTTGCCTGGATCCCGTTTATATCCTTCTTTTGATACTGACGCCGCCTTCTTCTTTCTTTTAAAATTTTGGAAATACACCTTCCTTCACTACTAAATTTATCAGGAGAGTCAGAGGCTTGTATTTTTGTTTTTTTAGTACTCTAGTTTTTCCCAAAACTTCCATTTCACTGTAGGCCACCCATCTGGGGCTTTCCATTCTCATTGTTATTGTTATGTTATGTATGAGAAGTTTATTGATTGCAGCTATCTAGTGCTGTTTGAAAATGTTTTACACTTGTTGTTGATAAGTCACATCTTTCCCTTCCCTTGTCAATAATATATTTGTATCTTTTAAGGTTGGGACTCTTTTTTGTTCTTATTTATACAATTATAGACTATTTTGAGATGCTAGAAGATGTTTATGTTTCTAATTTTTTGTGCCTAGAATTTCTAATTTCCTTCTGTTATCATGCTTGTGTATGTTTTCTTCTTGCATCTGTACACCTCATGATGGTCCTGTCCACCTTTCTGGTAATTTTCATCTCTTCCTTTGTTAATTTATATGGTGTCCCAGTTTTCATTTGGTTTACCCCTAATAGTTCTGCATATTTTAGGACAAGGTATGCCTATGTGGTGTCATAATACATCACAGAAATATTCTCAGCTCTTTTCTACACTGGCCTCTATGTATACATTATCCCACTTTTCTGTTTTTAACAAAATTTGTTGCCTACTCAAATTTCCAAATTTAGTTTGTCTAAAACCAGCCACTATGTTGTCCTTATTTCTCTGTTAACTCACAGTTCAATTGTTTGTCCAAAATGGTCTGCAGTAACAGTATTCACAACGTAAACTTTTTGTCTGTCTGTAAGTATATTTGACAGAATATGGTCTACTAATGTGCTTCATGTTTCTGTATGTTGTATTTTTCACATGAAACTGAAGATTGTATGTCTTCAAAATGCTATGCAAACTTATTGCCAACCACTGCCTTTCAGCATGTCTGTGTTTAAGTCACCTGCTGTTACTGCAAAAATATATTTCTTCATAATTTTATGCAGAAGCACATCAATTCAGAATAAAAAGCTTTCAGTGCTTGACCTAGATGATTGATATATTCTGACTGAAATGCATTTTCCCCACATGAACTTTATTTCAATTGCTGCTGCTTCAAATCAAAAGTCTGTGAAATTGGAGATCTTATGTGGAGAGCAGTAGCCTACTTTGCTCTCAACATATACAGCTATACCCCAACTTTTATGTAAATAATATCCTATATTTTTGTATTCCATTCAATGGAAAATCTTTCATTTACTTTCCTTTCAACCATACCACTATTACTATTCCATTCAAACAGGCCGCGGGAGGCCCAGTGTTACTGACTGACCACAGTATCATCCTAAGCCTACATGCATCACTGGATGCAGATTTAGAGGGGCATGGTGTCAGCAGACTACTCTCCTGTCCGTTGTCAGTTTACGAGACCAGAACCGCTACTTCTCAATCAAGTAGCTCCTCAATTTGCCTCACAAGGGCTGAGTGCACCCCACTTGCCAGTGGTGCTCAGTAGACCAGACGGTCACCCGCCCAAGTGTCAGCCAAGCTCGACAATGCTTAACTTCAGTGATCTGACGGGAACTCATGTTACCACTGAGGCAAGGCGTTGGCCTCCATTCAACCGTTTTCTGTCACTATGAAAATGTTGGTTACAGCAGCAGCTAATAACACTTCTAATTCTTCTCATTTGTTACTGGCCATTTTGATGCATTATTTTTCAGTTGATTTTTTAAAAATCTGTTGTATTTGTTTTGTTGCTTTCTTCCTTGGGTGCTACAAATTTTGGTCATTTTGTGTGGGCTTGCTGTTCCTGGCACTTCTTCAGATGGGTACAAGTGCTGCCCCAGCGGCTTTGTTATTGAGAATTCTTTTTAAGTCATCATTTTCTGCTATAATTTTTTTTGTCACATAAAAGTTTATTGCCTTCAAAATTTAGGTGCATCTCAGTTTTGGTGTTGAAGAATTTGTCCAATTTATCTATATCCACTATCTCATTTATTGAAATTTAAAACAGGCAGTTCTCACACTACCAAAAATATGTTATTTGTGTTGTGACAACAAATACTATTATCTGGATGAAGATCTTCAGTGAATAAACAACAATAATTTTGTATTCGGAAAGTCAGTAGTAACTTCTATTTCTCTAGCTAGCTTTTATAGATAGTCCATAGCGAAACATTTATATATTATGGAACAGTCAATCATTTTCTTACTTACAGAACTGAGTTATGGGCAGTAAAACAACATACACAGAACACCTCTGCTACAGAATAGGCCAATAAGACTTACACAAGGAGTTAACCATAGAGAAGTGTGCCATGGAATGATAGTGTAGGAAAACTACTTGACAAAGTACCGTATATACTTGAATAATCCGCCCCCACAAATAATCCGCACGCAGCCTGGACTCTACGCGTACCTACAATAGCAGAAAAAGAAATGTGAATTATCTTGTTTAAGAATTTGTTAATACGGTATGTGCAATAAAATATTTTAGTCAATACTGGTATGTTTCCTCTCTTACCACTCTATTCATCACTTTCATCATCATCACTAGTGGGAGAATCACTGTCGTCTTCACCTTCATCCCATAGAGCGTTGTCCTCTGTACCATGCAGTGAATTTGTGATTCCCTATTTTTTGAAGGATTTTTCCACCAGTGGTTGTGGAATGGAGTCCCATGCACTTTTCACCCATTCACAAATCTGGGACAAATCCAGCTGTTTGATTTTTCCACTAGGTGCGAACTTATGATTTTCATCAGCCATCCATTGCGTATATCGCTGTTTAAGAGCAGCTTTGAATGGCCAGTTTATACACACATCTAGTGGTTGTAGGACGGATGTTAGGCCTCCAGGGATAATGACCAAGTCAGTTTTCCATTTTTGTAATTTGTCTCACACTTCCTTAGTTGTATGTTCACGGAAGCTTTCCAGGACCAACATGTTGTGTAAATTCAGTAACACACCAGGACGACGTTGCCTAACATGTGTCACCCAGTCAATTATAAGTTTGTTATCCATCCACCCTTTTGGATTTGCTCTCACTAATACCGTTATGACTTTTACTGATATTTTTGGAATAGATTTCCTTTTAAATATCACGTAAGGTGGTAGCTTTCGTCCATCGCCAGTTACACACAACATCACTGTGCATCTTTGTTTCTACACTGCCACCAGTTCGTATCATGATGCTGGATTCTCTTTTCCTGTTCACTGTGTTGTCAAGCGGCATCTCAAAATAGACTGTTGTTTGATCCACATTACCAATTTGCGATAATATATAGGACTGTTTACAGCACAGATTTATCACATAATGATAAAAATTCACTATTTTTTCCTCATATTCGCCTGGAGGCCGCTGAGCGTTAGTAGTTCTCCTCTAGAATCCTAAACCATTTCGGCTGAAAAATCTTGATAGCCAGCCCCGGCTAGCTTTGAAGCTGGTAATGCCTAGTTCTTTGGCTAAAGACAATGCCTTAAGTTGGCACATTTCACTTGTCACTGCACATCTGTATTGTTGCTTCTCAGTCTTTTCTCGAGGTCCGAATGCTTCGCTTTTTGGCCGCAAAATGCCCAGTGATTACTATTAATTCCTTGAAGCTGCGTTTTATTTTTTCGCCAAACCCGAATACGACTCTCACTCACATTGTACTTTCTTCCTGCTGCACGGTTTCCCATATTCTCAGCTTCTTCAATAATTTTCACTTTTTCTTTAGCAGTGTACGAGTGATAACGAGAACTTGTAGCCATAATTAACAAGCTTGCTGATGTTAATACTTCACTCCTAACATGCTACTGATGCATCACAGACTGAGGCCGCAACAATGCAATAGTATAATGGGATGTATTGTTGAAGGTGGAGCAGTACCAACAATGTCTCAAATAATCCGTGCACCCCAGTTTTTCGTTCTAACATTCAGGAAAAAACATGTGCGGATTATTCGAGTATATACGGTAATATTTACACTCTTCTAAATTATATATTTTGTGACATAATAAAATGAAGTAACTAAGTCTAATGATGTACATGATAATAACATGAGGATAAAATATATCTATCTTCAACAAACGATAAAATGAAAAAAATAAGTTGAATAATTTCAATACAAAGTTAAAATACAAGGTCCGGCAGAAAAACCTCCCCTTTAAGGAAAGCTAATAAAAACAAAACCAAATAAGGTAGAACAATTTTATTTATACTAAATAAAAGTACATATTATGCCATTTTAGAAAATACTCTTATGGTCTTACTTTTTAAATAAAACATCCCTTAAATGGCTTCCTGCACTGTCGACACACTGTTTGAGTCTTTCCCTGAAGTTATTCATTACTCTTTGAGTCATTTCAGGTGGAATAGCTTCAACCTCTTGTGTAATTGCTTCTTTCAGGGCTCGTAAAGATTGTGGACGTTGTTCATAAACTTTTGCTTTTAAATAGCCCCAAAGAAAGAAATCACAGGGCGTTAAGTCCGGCGATCGTGGGGGCCAGCCAACGTCTCCACGCAACGAGATCACATGTCCAGGAAACATTTCCTTCACCAATGCCAGTGACTGCCGCGCTGTGTGGGCAGTAGCACCATCTTGCTGGAACCACACGTTCTCTATTTCACCAAAAAGCTCCCTTAGTTGCGGTTGGAGAAAGTCGCGGAGCATGGCACAATAGCGTTCACTGTTGACAGTTAAGTTCCTGTCATTTTCTTCGAAAAAGTAAGGACCGATCACTCCGGAATTGTAAACAGCACACCATACTGTTACTTTAGGGCTATGAAGTGGTCGTTGATGAAGTTCTTGGGGATTGTGTTCACACCAGTACCTGCAATTTTGGCTGCATGGTGAAAGTGTGCTTCATCAGAAAAAATCACAATATCGTTGGGACGAATGTTCCGAAGAAGGTCTTGGCACAAACTTACACGGACACCACAGTCTCGTTCACTCAGTTCCTGCGTAGTTACAATTTTGTAAGGATGCATTTTAAGATCTCGATGCAAGATTCTTCTCACACTTTGATCAGATATCCGAAATGCTGCCGCATGCTTTTTAGCGGATTGTCGAGGAGATTGTTGAACTGAAGCTCTAACTGCATCAACATTTCCGGGGCCTGTTGCAGTCCGTGGTCGTCCAGGTGGTTTCCTTTTTAATGCGGAACCTGTCTCATGAAAGTTTGCAACCCAAGAATAAATTGTTTTCTTATCGGGAGCAGGGTCCCGTCGTCCGAGCGCAAAGCGAACGCGAAAAGCACGTTGAGTATTAATAGGCGATTTGCCATTTTGAATAAAATCTTCCACTACGAAGGCACGATGTTCACCAGACCACGCCATGGGGTACACTGAAAACGGCACGTAGGCAGCTACTTAACAACGCGCCCCCCACCACTCTGCTCCTTCTATTGTCCGCTGCACGTTACTTTGTAATCGGGGAGTTTTTTATGCCGGACCCTGTATTTACTGACACAAGAACTTTTATATGGCTTTGAAGAATTTTAAGTGGGATTTCTGATGTATTATATGATATTGCTTGACTTACAAATCAGTCTGAGGTAGTAGCATATGATCTGTATTAAAATATATACAGTATGTGTAATAGGCATGAATTATGTCACATAACCCCATTATTCATGTTCCATAGATCCCATCAGAAAGGAAAACCTCCAGGGATGTTGAAGGAGTCAAATCACACATTAAATAAAGAAAAGGATATTGTGAAAACTTAATCTGTATGCTCTGTTAACAATAAACTATCACTATACTGCTTAATACAATTCACATTTATGCCAATTAAATAAAGTCATGTAAATTAGACATAAAGTTACTATTTTAAAACAAAACTGCAGCCTCCTCAGTTGCACTAAGTAGCTGCTGTTTGTAGCTTAATATTGATTTTATTACACTGACGTATCTCAAAGAAAATAGCTGTGTACATCTGTATTTGCTGAGTCCTGATTAAAGAACATTACCTTTTTGTCTTACTGGTTTACAACAAACACTGCTAGTTTCCAGGTAGCTATCAGAACCTTTCACTTCTCAAATATAAATATTCAAATAATCTGTAGAAGGTGGCACTGAAGCATGTTCCTAATATTTGAAATTTATCTCAGGTTTCCAATATATTGCTTTATGTTTGGCAGTTTGTTGAATACCTTCAGACCAGGTACATAACTCCAGTCTGAATGTTAAGTTGGGAGCCAAAGTCGACATGAAAATTATTTTTATTTCTTGTATTGTTATTCCATACATCATAGTTCAGCAGAAAATGATTTTTATTGTTATCAACAAAAAAATTAATTTACTTATTAATTGGAAAATGAGAATAAAAAATCTATAATCCTTGCAAAGTCTTGCAGAGTGCTACATTTGGTTATCACATCAATTTTTTGCTTGCTGTGAATTCAGCCATGATGAAAATAAGCTAACAGCCTTCATATTGAGATCCATCAATAAGAATTCATTGATAATTTGTGCATTTGTGTATGGAGTAAATAAGCGAAAGCCATTGCCTGAATTCCTGAAGTTAGAGTCAGCTGGAACTATGCGAAATGAACACATATTCTGAATTAGAGAACTTTTTATCATAAACTGTCATAATTCTTGCCTCAAGTGTTGCAGCCACAAGTTAGTTTGTAATATGAAATGGAATGTCTTGTTCTCAGACATACCAGATATCATTTCTCAAGAACACTGAGATGACATTTGAGTCAAAACTTTCCACTTCTTTGAGTGCACAACAACAGCATCATCTAAAGGGCAAATTTTTGTAGTTGACCCAAGACTTTCTAGTATGATATTAAGTGAGCCTAAGCAATTACTGCCATTTATTAAAATGAGTTTTTCAGAAGAAAAGTGTCCAACTTATAACAACAGGACTTAATAATCTGAGTAATATTATTGTCAACTGTGATATACTCTGCCTAATTAAAAAAAAGAACATCCTGAAGGAAAGGAGAGAATGAAATAAAACTTCATGGGCTGAGAGGATATGTGACATTATTTCATAGATTACAAATCTGAGTCAAATCGACAGAGGACTAGAGGCAGTATCAGCCCAGTTATCTGTTTAGACATTGTACAATCTCTGGCCTAGATGCATACACACTGATTAAGGGGGGGGGGAGGGGGGAGGGGGTGGGAGGTTGTCATAAAGCCATTGTATTCACTCTCCTAAGGCAAGCTGGATCACAACTCTTGTAACTGATCCTCAGTATCCTGGATACAGGCACTGGGACAAAGTTGACATCTGATCTGGTCCCACACATGTTGTAATGGAAACAGATATGCAGCTATTAACAGGCACAGGAATAGCCCACAAAACACAGACAGTCATAAGAGACATGTACCATGTGTGGATGAGCAGTGACCTGTTGAATAATGGCAACAACTGCCACACGAGAGGCAACACAAGATGACTAACAGCTGTGAGGTAAAGCTATACCAGCATTAACAAGAACATACACATGGGTCAATAATTTCCTACTCCAGTTGCTGCTAGTCTCTGACAAGTAATGTGGAATGACACAAAACTGTAAGGGATAAAACTGTAGGAGAACTTGGAGCAGACATTGGAGCCCAGAACTGCAACAAGACCACAGTGAAGCAGCAGGTGCTGGTGACTGAAATGCATGATAAGCTCCTGTGCCGTCAGACCATGAAAACATAAATCAGGCCACAAATCATGGACATCAGCCACAGCTGGCTGCTGTCCATGCATGATAAACAACTGTTAGGAGCAGGAACATTTCCATGACACCGTTCTGGGTGTCAGTACCCTGTGACCAGCCTTCATGAAGCCATTCTGTCATCAACATGTTCTGCCAATTATGCCAGAGCCCAGCCATTGGCCTATTCCAGATGGTTTCGAATCACATTAAGATGTCACACCCGCAAAAACTGCAGCTCGTGGAAGCAGTAGTTAACCATTATGAGATTTTCACTCTGCAGCAGAGTGTGCGCTGATATGAAACTTCCTGGCAGATTAAAACCGTGTGCCGGACCAAGACTCGAACTCAGGACCTTTGCCTTTTGCAGGTAATTGCTCTACCAAATGAGCTACGGAAGCACGACTAATGCCCCATCCTCACAGCTTTACTTCTGCCAGTACCTCATCTCCTACCTTCCAAACTTTACAGAAGCTCTCCTGCGAACCTTGCAGAACTTGCTACTTTACTTGGGTAGCTCTGTTGGTAGAGCAATTGCCTGCGAAAGGCAAAGGTCCCGAGTTCGAGTCTCAGTCCGGTACACAGTTTTAATCTGCCAGGAAGTTTCATATCAGCGCACACTCCACTGCAGAGTGAAAATCTCATTCTGGAAACATACCCCAGGCTGTGGCTAAGCCATGTCTCCACAATATCCTTTCTTTCAGGAGTGCTAGTTCTGCAACGTTCGCAGGAGAGCTTCTGTAAAGTTTGGAAGGTAGGAGACGAGGTACTGGCAGAAGTAAAGCTGTGAGGACGGGACGTGAGTCGTGCTTGGGTAGCTTAGTTGGTAGAGCAATTGCCCGCGAAAGGCAAAGGTCCCAAGTTCGAGTCTCGGTCCGGCATACAGTTTTAATCTGCCAGGAAGTTTCAGTAGTTAACCATGCTTGTACCAGCCCATCAGTGTGTTTGGCCAGCTGGCCAGTAATTGACACTCACCAGACTGTGAAGGAGGTACCCTGCCTGCCTGCCCAGCCCAGGCAGCAAACTCTGTTCCAGCCACCACCACCTTGGGGTTGCTTGCTATCACCAGAGTCCAACCAGGAGTTGGGAGTCAGATTCTGGGCAGCACCATGAACTTCTATCACACCAGCTAATGTTACCCACTGCCTGCTTCAGTGCGCAGCCAAGCCATGAGCGTTCTCCATACCATCACCATGTTAGCATAAGCATACCATATCAACACTCCACTGTGCAAGCAGCTTACCTGTCTGTGTCTCTGGCCATCACCTCACTGGCTGCTAAAGCACCGAATACTTAATGAGGAAGAAAATGCACTTGACCAACTGCACTAGCAAGGTGGACTCATTGAAGAGTTGTGTTCTCTCTCATGCTTGACCACAGCCAGTTCTGATCAGTTTCATGATGGAATCCAAGATTTATAAATTAGTAAAGAAGCAATAAAGAAGTATTCTACCCTCATAGGGACCCACCTCTGCCACTATCCACATTGCCAATTTTCACCAGAGAATCCAGCCCATGATCAACCACGCGTCTTTCATATTACAACTGATTTCAAGTATACTGCTGAAGATAAAGATCATGGAACCCAGAAGACTGTAGCCAGAGCCATAATTCTGTAGCAGCACCTTTATGAAGAGGGAAGGGATGTAAGTGGATGGATGATAAGAGTGCTGGAGATTCAACAGGAATAATAACAGATATGAGTAGCTGCACAGAGTTTTTTCACTCATGGAAATCATACATGCTTTATAGCTTTGTATCCTTGGTGTTCAATATGTCAGGTGAGGATTTAGATGTACTATTTGGCAAAGGTCTGAGTGCCAAACCCCTAATGCCAGTAACTTGTGCATAATGTAACTTGCAGGGGCCTTCAACCCTGTATTCATGTAATTTGTCAGAATTGCCATCAAAAGGTCATTACACAAGCCAGTGCCAGGAGGGTGCCTGGATTAGATGTAGAAAACAGTGGGTGCTGGGAGGACTTAAGAACAGGTTGAATTAATTGTAAGTTTTGCTTTTGTAAAATTGAATGGGAGCTGTAAATAGTTAAAGTTTAAGTGAGAGGTTAGAGTAGCTTCTAGATCACACTCAGATTACATGGATTATCTGTATATTTGAAACCTAGCATGTTTAGTAATATGGTAGATGTAACCAGTGACAGCTCAGTACTGACTAAGTATAGAATAGTTTAAGCATCTGAATGGAATCGAATGGTTAAGATCTTCCATCTTTACATTATGGGTGACTGACCCATAGTAGCACTATACTCAGATACCACATAGATGCAAGATGTTTGTCAGACATGATGACACCAATTGAACCACTCCAGGTTTGTCAGAATACAGTGAACAGTAACTCCACCACCAATGTCTAGAAATTTGTTATTAGAGGAGAACATGGTGCAAAAGTTTTATGAAGCTTCTCAGAGGTGAAAGATGGGCACAGGGGAGTATATAAAAAGTGACCATGGTCTAAGAAGCAAGTCTGTTGTAATGGGGAGCTCACTAGGAATCCCTAGCATTTGAAACCTCGCATTGTCACCACGCAACCACAATACTGGCTGCTAACTGCAAGAGGGGACAGGACTGGAGGTATCCAGTTGAGAACACAGCATGAGACTATGGAGTGTAGTTGAACTGCTTAGTCAGTGAGTAACTCACAACAGTGCTAGAGGGCTAGTGGTTTTAATGCAAAGCAGAGTAATGGCAATGATAAACAAAGCAAACATTGCATTATAACTAAAACAACAGTTGCTGACATGGACACTTTGTCAAAGAGGAACCCAAGGAATTTCACAGAGTGACAAAGAAGTAGCAGATGAAATATTACTGTAAGACAGGTCAGTGGACTGTGTAGTCCCATATACACTCAACTGTGTGGACAATGTACATCAGGAGTGCAATGATGATGACACATGCTTCACAAGTGAAGTGCTATTGAAACAGTTGTTGCGCCATGTAGTTCATGGACAGGAAGCCATAAATCCAGTCCCCAGTCAAATATAGTGAAGGGCAATTGTCCAAGAGCAGGTACCAAATATAACTATGTACATGGAAGATCATCCACAGCTTAGTAAAAAACCAGTTAGGAACAGATTTCAAATAAGTCTGCAGCAATATGACTGTGTAGTGCATAAGAGAAACTACACATATTCTAGGGAGGACTAGGCACAATCGTTACAGAAACTGGTGTTTCTGCTTTTTCAAGATGCTTGATATAATATACAGGATGTGCATGATATTGACCTACTCCATTATGCACATAAAATTGCACACAACATAGATTATGATGATTTCCAAGAAAGCAGTGGATGGTTGTGCAACTTCAAACAGTGCTACAGAATTGGACGATGAAAGATAATGAAATTTCAAACAAATCATCAACTTGACAATGCACAGCAGAATCAGCCCGAAAATTTTTTAAATGAGGTCAACAAACTTATCCTATCTTTCACCAAGGAATTTGTTTTCAACTCCAACTAATGAGGATTTGAGGAGGAAATGTGTACAAAACAAAAAAAGAAAAAACAAAAAAAGACCCTGAAAATAAGAGGTGCCAAGAGAGCTGTATCAAGATCATTAATCTGGATGGTAAATTGGCTGGAAAGTTATTTATTGTGCTGCAAGAAGTTAAAAGTGCTCTGCCCCCTGTGATTGTTTCTTGTGTGCATGATCTTGCAAAGTCAGCCGGGAATATGTAAAAAGCATTGCTTTTGGCCAATAGCTAATCCAAATAACTCACTTTTGCTTGATTCCTGGTTTGTGTATAAAAATCATACTTGTTTACAGAAGCTATCACTCCTGAAAAGTATGTGACCTTGAAATTCATACCACCTGGAACCACTGGACATATTCAATCTCTGCTTGTTTGTTTTTCCATATAGAACATATTATTGCCCTATTTGCAGTTGCACCTTAAAAGATAACCATTTTCATGACAGACTGTTTCACATTCAACCACATGCAATCACATTCCATCAGTTCTCATCACCCTATTACACCAATATGATTCTGCATGCAGTCTTTAAGAGTGGAACCTAGCTGAACATAATGCACATTTTGTAGCTCCCAAGGAGTTTGCCCTCTTCCTTGGTGGTTTGAACTTTTGTGATCACTGTAGTGAGCCATTTTAAACCTAGTATTCATGGTCCAAGTTTATGGTTTGTATTGAACATACCTTGAATGTCAACGATGTAAATTTTTGAACTGTAATGTCACCCTGCTGATGCACATGGTGAGTCATTAACAGCTAATATTTTATCTGTTGTAATTATTAACACAATGCCTTTAAATGAGCCTTGCTGAAGATTGAACTTGCGACTTCGCTCTCAAGGGGTTCCCTGGCAGTGAAGCAGGGCCACAGGGTTACTTGTTTTCTCTTGGAATGAGAGGTTTATCATGAAGTACTGGAGATTTATTGTGAAAATGAGAAATAAGAAGTATGAGTATGAAGAAGTATTATGCACATTTATTGATGTGTTATGAGGATGAATTTCGTAAATTGTGTTTTATAGCATTCTTGCTGCTCAATGCAAATAGTTGTAGTAATAGTACTAATAGCAGTGGTAGTAGTAGCTTTATTCGTCTGTAGATCTCTTTTTACAAGGATATAGGACACGTCAAAGTATTTAAAAGCTTAGACCAATTGAAGATATGCTAATTCATATACACATACATTTACAGACTTCTTGTTAGAGACAATCACTAGATTTACTCCTGGTATACAATACTTCTTTCACAAATAACTTATTATATAATGTAATGCCACACTGTTCACTCATATCTCACTATCAGACACTGCACATGCTATACACACATTGTTTCATAACACTTCACTCACTACACACACAAGCACGCGCGCGCACACACACACACACACACACACACACACACACTCACACACACTGGTGATCTCTGGGCAATTTTCTGTACTGCAACTTCCCATTTGCTATCCTGAAAAACTGAGTCAGCATCCCTCTACAATGAGTGACATGTTGAGCTCAGAAAGAGGAAGAGGTCTTAGTCTTGTGCTATGCATAGCTTGGAATTAAGTTTTTCTTGAAAAGGAAAAAAAGAAAGAAAAAACCCTGTTTTATCTAAGTAATCCTTCAGTGTATGAAATGTATTGCATAACAGGCACCTTTTAGCTGCCTTTTCAAATAACGGTATTTTTGAAATTTCTTTAATCTCTTTTGGTAATTTATTGTACAGTTTTATTCCTTGGTAGAAAATGCTGTTTTGAGTTTTATGTTTATTTTTTCTTGGTAAATGTAAGTTGAGTCCAGCTCTTGTCCCATGGTCATCGACAAAGCTGTTTGTGCAGTAGTTACCAAAGTTATTTTTGATGTGTACTACTAACTTGTAAATGTACTCACACAGAGCAGTTAAAACCCACCATGTTAGGAACAGATCTTTAAAATGAGCTCAACTACTATTTCTGATTATTATTCTTATGGCTCTTTTCCAGAGTTTGAAAATTATGTTCATATTTTGTGCATTTGTTCCCCAAAAAAGAATGCCATAGCCAAGAATTGAGTGTACATATGAGAAGTATGTAACTAAAAGACACTGCATGTTACACACTGATGACAGGACTCTAAGGCCATAACATGCCGATGACATTCTGTTTGGAAGTACCTTTGTGTGTTCACACCACTTCAACTGAGAATCAATATTCATTCCTAGAAATTTTGCATTTGTTACACAGCGTATACAGGTGCCATCTACATTTAAATTAACACTGCAATTTTCTCTCTTCAAACTGAAATTCATGGTATTAGTTTTCTTTGTATTCAATGTCACTTTATTGCTTTTTGCCCAATCATAAACTTCCTTGAGAGCTTCATTAGCTTTCTCTGCAAGAAGTTCTCTTGTTTTCTCAGTGACTATAATATTGCTGTCATCAGGGAAGAGAATTTTTACACCATGAGTAACATAACTGGCAAAGACATTGACAGATATCAGGAATAGTATTGGTCCTCATACGCTACATTGCATAACCCCTATATTAATGTATTTTGGTTCTGATAAGTGTTTTAGTAAAAGTTTAGATCTATTTGAAGTATGTGTTATCTCTGCTCTTTGTACCCTGTCTGCTAGGTATGATTAAAACCAGTCATTAGCTACCCCTCTTATTCCCAATGCTTCTAATTTATTTAATAGAATCTTGTGGTCGACTGTATCAAAGGCCTTAGAAAGATCCAAATATACACCTGTGACACACACATCTTTGCCAAAACCATCAAGTTCAGCTTTTGTGAATTCTACTATGGCTGACTCAAAATTTTTGCCACTTCGGAAACCAAACTGTGGTTCACTTAAAAGATTGTATTTCTTCAGTTAATTCATTAATATGTACTTCATAATTGCTTCTATTATTTTTGAGAATGGTGACAGTAGGGAAATGAGCTGGTAATTTTGTACATTTCCTGCATTACCTTTCTTAAGCAAAGGTACAACTCTTGCCTGTTTTAACTGCTCTGGAAATGTCCCTGATGTGAAGGACTCATTTATTATATTTGTTAAGAGGCCTGTATAATCTATATGCTTTGTTTCAGTACACACATTGGTACTTGGTCCAAGCCAACTAGCTTTTTACTTATAGTCCTTGAAAAGTTTAAATGACTTCATTCTCTGTGGCATCATTGTATTTAGTGCAACATTATTTACAGGGGTTATATTTGTTTTGGGGAACTTTCGCTGTAACTTCTCTGCAATACCTGAAAAATGCTCATTTACATGGTTTGCTACCTTAATTAAAATTATATATTAATACCTTCAGCTGCTGACCGGCATTGATATATATCAACGGGGACAGGTGAAAATGTGTGGTGGGTCACATCATCCGTAAACAACCCTTTTCAATCTATACCAGGTACGTTTGATAGGGTTCATGTCTGGAGAACATCCCACTCTAGTTGAACAATGTCATTAGCCTGAAGGAAGTCATTCACAAGATGTGCATGATGAGGGCGTGAAATGTCGTACATGAAGATAAATGCCTCGCCAATATGCTGCTGATATGGTTGCACTATTGGTCAGAGGTTGGCATTCACATATCGTACAGCCATTATGGCACCTTCCATGACCACATAATGCCACCCCGAAACAGCAGGGAATCACCACCTTGTTGCACTCACTGGACAGTGTGTCTAAGGCGTTCAGCCTGACCAGGTTGCCTACAAACATGTCTCCGACGATTTTCTGGTTGAAGGCATGTGTGACACTCGTCAGTGAAGAGAACGAGATGCCAAATTTTAGTGGTCCATTCAGCATGTTGTTGAGCCAATCAGTACCACACTACATGCTGTTGTGGTTGCAAAGATGGACCTCACCATGGACGTTGGGAGTGAAATTGCACATCATATAGCCTATTGCGCACAGTTTGAGTCGTAACACGATGTCCTGTGGCTGCACGAAAAGCATTATTCAACATGGTGGCATTGCTGTCTGGGTTGCTATGAGCCATAATCTGTAGGTAGCGGTCATCCACTGCAGTAGTAGCCATTGGGCAGCTTGAGTGAGGGATGCCATCGACAGTTCCTGTCTCTCTGTATATTCTCCATGTCCAAACAACATCGCTTTGGTTCACTCAGAGATACCTGGACACTTCGCTTGTTAAGAGCCCTTCCTGGCACAAAGTAACAATGCAGACATGATTGAATCATGGTACTGACAGTCTTGGCTTGGTTGAAGTACAGACTACAGGAGCCGTGTACCTCCTTCCTGGTGGAATGACTGGAACTGGTCAGCTGTTGGACCCCTCCGTCTAACAGGCGCTGCTCATGATAAGTGCTTATGATAAGTGAAGTAATAATAGATGATCTCATAAAGGTGCTCAGACACATTTACTTTCATGAAATCCTCTTGCAAAATTTTCTTTGTCTGGTTGTCATAGCCTTATATGGGGCACATGCACTGAAGAGTTGTCATGAAGTAGACATTTTTTCGGAGTGATTCAACTTGTTTACAACCTGTCTGTAGCATTCCATCTGTTCTGAAACAGTATTGGAAATACTTTATGTGCCATATCTGATTCCCATTGGAAAGCTTGGGTTGATTCTGCAATACGAATTGCAGCTCATTTGTGTAAGATTGCCATCTCTGTTGAACTCTCAATAAGTTAAATTTGTCAGCTGAAACACATTGTGTGGTACGTGGTGTTTTATATTATGTGATATCATTCAAGTGTTTAATCATGGCATAATTCAGGTAAAGTTGTTAGTGCCCATTGACTACAGGAGCATATTACTATAAGCTCAAAATACTACCATTAATGTTGAGGTAAGACACATTGAGAGATTATTAAATGATTTAAAATACCTTCTCAAAATTAGGACACCATTCTCCCTGATCCAAAGTTGGTGCCATTGCAATTAATATCAGTCCCAAATTTCCAGAGGTGCCCACTAAGAAGAGGAACTCATTTCATACTGAAGCCAGAAATGAAGTGAAACACTGAAGATTTTAGATTGAACATTTGGGTTTTATGAAAATACTTGAAGATGACTGACAATCAGGTTGCTGAGGAATGCAAGTTATTTATCAATGAAGGCCATTATGATGTCACAAGAGATTTAGAAGAAGAAATTAAATATTTGAAAACAACTCTTACTTACTTCAAACTTTGAATACATTACTTAGGAACCATTAGAACTCTTGAATAAGAGGCACAAACTTAAAATTTTAAGCTTGTTTCTGAATGTATGTATATATAAGTCTATTTTTACACTTTTCTGGTGATGACTGTATGTGAAGCAGAAAAGTCTTTTGGTCCTTTGACACATGTTAAAAGTGGTCTCAGATCAACTCTGCATCAACAACATCTCACAGATTTGGGAACCTTAAAAACTTGATGCTATGATTCAGACATTTCCTGAGAGAAAGGCTCACAAAGTGGCAGTGGTATAGGCAAGTAGGTTATAATATGCTCCCAGCTGCATGACCTGTGGTGGTTTATATGCAAGTGCACTCATGTCTATTTATTGAAATGTGTGGGCACACCTTGGAACGAGTGGGTATGGAACACTTTACATTGCAGCATTACTGGCAACAGGCATCTTGTCAATGTACAATTCAGTGTAATACTAAGCCTTTCATTTTAAAGTGAAGGGAAAGTAAATAAAACTGATTTAAAAATTAAAATTAAATGGATCATACGTACAGTTTACAATAGTTCATTACTGAGTAGCACCTGAAGCCAAACTTGTAAGTTTGTAAGTAATATCAGTTTTCTGGCATACTACTGCCACTGTCTCCACTCTTACCTAGGCTGTCTCTTTTTCTCTTTCTTTGACACTGCCACTGTTTCCAGCATACCTTGCCAGCACAAAAATTCAGAAGCAGCCGAGGGGGGGGGGTTACTCCTATGCCCATGTGCTTAAAAAAATTTTGGTCCAGAATACACCCTCCTATACCTACATGTTAAAATTCGTTGGTATTGGAGAGTCAAGGCCACCATCCCCACCCCTCCCAAGCCTATGTATGGTGTCCATTAATCACTATTTTTCGTTTTCACTCTCTCCTGTCTCTTTTGCTCCCACTCTTATCTCAATGCATCTCTCTTTATCTTGTACTGCCTCTGTCTGTCACTGATCATCAATGTCACCTCTCTCTTTGGTTGCCACTACTACAATCTTCATCCATCTCTCTTCCTCTTTTACTGACACTTTCACTCTGTACCACCATCACTGCCTCCTCTCTCTTTCTCTCCCACTGGCACCATCTTCTCTCTCTTCCATTGCCACTATCTCTCTCCTATTCTCTTTCAGCACAAAAAGCTCGAATAAGTTCGCATACCAAATTTTTGGTGAGGAAGGTGGAATGAGGACTGAGGCAGCTGGTTCCCCACTTATCTGTCAGATTCTTTTCAAGAGGAATATATTCAATGTTTTCTGCTCCAACAGGGGCATTTTTCCACTGCTTCCTCTCTTTTCCCTGCTATAACAGTATATGCAGTTTATATAAAACAAATTCTATAGGTCAGTTAAGATTTGACACTTTATTTATGTACATCAACATATTTATATATGTTGCTAGAATTGTTAGAAATTATAAACAACAAATAAATGTACATAATATAAAATGGATATAAAGCTGTTTGCTTTGCATTTTTTCAGTACTTTGCTCATCAATTGCCATTCACTGAAACTGTCCACTTTATTACTTGTACCATAAATGAGTGAAAAAGTTATTACAAATATTTTACTGAATTTGCAGTCTTTCCAGTTTTACATATTTTTTAAAGTCATTTTAAGTTCTTTTTAGGCTTGTTAGGATTATTTTTAGGCCTTTTTTTTTAGTACTGCAGTACCACTTTGGGCATATTTGTATAGACGTGAAGTGCTCATTACCAATGCATCATAAATTTTTATTGGTGAAAAGTACTGACAGAAAACATAGTTTGGTGACCTCAGAAACCTTTCGATGATCTTACAAAACTTGCCATGCAGCCACAACATCTGTTAAAACTACATCTACGTTTCATACCAGATATTACCAATAATGACATCAAAAAATGTTTCAAAGTTTCCCAGAATATCATCTTTAGAACATATGGCAAAATGTTTGATGATATGCCATGGACAGAAATTACAGAAGTGGCCATCTCCACAACTGCTACTTTTTGTATCAAAAAAATCATCGTTTTTTGTGGTTTTCTGAGGAATCACTCTTTAACAATTGGTGAGTTTATAGTTCTAGATCATGCCCAATGTAAAAGAGCCAAATGATTTGCTCAATTTTCCTGGGCTGGAGAAAGTGAGTTATGATTAAGTTTTTACCCTCTACTGTAGAACAGCTACAGTATGTTAATTCTTCTGATAGGTATACAAATGGTCACTAGGTCAAGGGCTATGCAAAGCAGTTGGCCCAGTATCTCCATGATCAATAAAATCTGAAATATGACCACCTGTAAAATTGATTTTTGTTTGCTTGTAGCTTTTTGGAAAGTATTGGTACTGTACACTGTCATGTGTGGACCGATTGCATTTGTGAAGATATGTTTAGTATTTAATAAGAAATGGTATTTATCCTATATTTCACCCAATGAGAATTTTTTGTGCACCTCCAATATTCCTCGAATTGCATAATGTTTAAAAACCTTTGTAAAATAACAATATAACTGGGTTGCTATTTTTGGAGATTGAGTCCCAATCACACATTTCACCCAGGGACCAGTCCTGGCTGTCAGCGGCGCTGCCCTTGATACCATATATATGCAGTGTGTTATATAAACTGCATAGTAGTACAGCATACACAGTCAAAGACTTTTGAGATATCAGGAAGTAGGCTACAAACTTCCTTTTGTTCTTCCAAAGCTCTGAT
This sequence comes from Schistocerca serialis cubense, assembly GCF_023864345.2. NCBI lineage: Eukaryota > Metazoa > Arthropoda > Insecta > Orthoptera > Acrididae > Schistocerca > Schistocerca serialis. The sequence continues at coordinate 690,536,160 of NC_064640.1, read as the reverse complement.
TATATGTGTCATGAAACTTGCTATGCTTCTCTTTCCTAAATCGATGCTGTACTTCATTCAGGACAATTTTGTAAGAAATTTATACAGGGTTGCCACAAGTTTCCTCAAGCAAAATCCCCTGATATATCGCTGATTTCCAGACAAATTTTAGCATTGTTCCCTGACAAATTTGGAGATCTCAAGGGTAAATAAAGACATAACTTGAAAAAAAAGAAATTACTTCCACTCCCTATTGCTCGCCCATGTGAGAAAAAAATCTTAAGTACTAACATCACTATCTTTTGTAATGAACTGGTTTTAGATGGAGAAAGCAAACCAAATATTATATGTGTTTCATTAAGACCACTATTCTTATTTCATTTCAATAAAGCAAAACACATTGGGTGACTAAAAATGCATTTCCTTGGAGTCGCAAGACAGATTTAAATACCTTTATTAATTTCAGAAGTAACCTCAGAAGAATAGTAGGCCTCTGGAAAGAAATGTATGAGGCAGGGAAGAGTTGTGTAACCCAACACTATAGATGACCACCAATGAAATGTTGGTTCTACTATGTTCGTTATGTCTATTATTTTACAGGTATTGTGCGATTTTTCTTTCAAGAAATGTATGAGTACATATCATACACACCACCAACAACTGCCACAATTTTTTTCTTCTTATTGTCCATACTTTCTAATATATAAATTATTTTTGAAGTACTAAAATGTACTAGAAGAAATAAAATGCCCATGTACTTGTGGTGAGACGGTCGCAGTTCCTGAAATCCATCATTCATGGCCTCTGACCTGCCGAGATGCACTGCAGTCCTGCCTTTAGGCAGACTGATGAGACTAGATCCGATGGGCATGGCTTGCACATTAGTGGGAAACAATGGGCTTCAGATTGGTAGAACCAATCCATTAGAGATACATGCAGAAATGGCCTGTGGTTTTGGCGTGTCGTGGATGTCCACTCACGTGGCCAGCTATTCACATGCCACACCACGGTGATGAAATGAAACCATGCTGATCAATCCATGCAACAGATAACTTCTTCAAATTCTCTGAGAGGATAGGTAGCAACTCACTATTGCTCAGCTGCAGACAGATACATAAAAAAGATGATCACACTCTTACAACTAAATTTTCGGCCATAGCCTTTGTCAGAAAGTGAGAGGATACACACATTCACACAGTCACAACTCATGTACACATGATTGACATCTCTGCCCACAGTGTCAACTATCTCTGAGAATTAGATCCAAACAAACCACTCCTCACGCATCCCTGTCTCTCATCGGCAGCTGCTAGGCTAGTGGCAAGAAGATATGGCAGCATTGACTGTAAGCTGAGGGGAATGATAGCAAGGGGAGAAGCACTAAAAATTAGGGAGAAGGGAAGCAGTGTCCATACTCAGCTGTTCCCAGCCAGCGACAATGCATGAAAACTTGGTATACAAACCAATTCATCTACTGAAATGAAATCAAGATTTCTCCAGGTTTTTTTATTCAAAATTCCCGGATATCCCTGATTTGTTTGAAATTCCCTGAGATTCCCTCATCTACAGAAAATGTGGCAATCCTGTTATAACTCTGTTTTTAATAGCTATTTCTACAACTTTGGTAAGTTGGGTGTAATTCTTAGAGGTCTGTAATTTCCAGGATCCACCTTGTCACTGTTTTTGTAAAGTGGCACTACTTCACTCTTTTTCAGACATGTTGGGAACAGTGCCTTGTCCATCACCAAATTGAATATGAATGTCAGAGGCTTAACTAGATACTGTGAGCAGTGTTTGATTACTTTTGCAAATATTCCATCTGTACCCTGTGTGTCTTTGGTTTTCAGTGATCTAATTATATTTGTAACTTCTGTTTCGTGGGTTGGAAATAGGAATAGAACTTCTGTTTTTTCTGGTGGAGCTATACTCTTTTTAGTCTGTGTATCATTTTGTTTCATTGGCTTCTGCCCTATATTTACATGACACTGATTTAAGGTGGAACACACTTCATGTAGATTAGCCAGTTCATTCCCTTGTGCTATAAGTACTATGGCACTTTCTGTGTTATTTGATTCTTTTCTGTTGGCATTTATGCGTGATCAGACTGTCTTAGTCCACCCCTGATAGCTGAGTGGTCAGCATGACAAAATGTCAATCCTAAGGGCCCGGATTCAATTCCTGGCTGGGTTGGAGATTTTCTCCACTCAGGGACTGGGTGTTGTGTTGTTCTAATCATCATCATTTCATCCTCATCAGTGTGCAAGTCGATGAAGTGGCATCAAATAGAAAGAATTCCACCCAGCGAACGGTCTACCCAACGAGAGGCCCTAGTCACATGACATTTATATTTAAGACTGTCTTAGAAATATTTGATGAAGTTCCTATTTGATGTTTATAACAGCTCAGTTTTCCTTGTATTACCGTCTTGCTGTGATCTCTCTTCTTTTATCTGTGCATTTCACAGTCTGCTTGACTATTACATTTCCTATATCTTTTATTGTAATACTTTAAACCTGCTCTAGCATTCTTGATATCTCTGGTGACCTATTTCTTCAGGTGTCTAACATTTATCTTTCTATTGACCTTTGAACAAGCTATGTGTATGTGGTGACTTAAGACTGAAATGAAAGTTTTCCAGCTTTCTTCCGTATCACTGCTATACAGAGCCTTCCAGATCTGGCATTTGTCAGCCTACACTCTACAACTACATTTCCAGTTTCAGTTTTCTTATTCTGTAGCCCAATTAACTGACCTTGACAGTCTGAAATGACTGTATTAATTATGTAACCTTCCGGCAGGTGCGCCTGCTGTTGTCACACGAGCAGGCACACATTGTAAAATTTACAACATGGTCATTTGTCAGTAAAAACAAACTTGTCTTAAACAAACTATTATATTTATCAAAGAAAGCAGTTCATATGTACTATCTTCCACATTTATAACAAAAGCTTTTCCTCGTTTAGTTCCTTAAATAACAATTTCACCAGTCTTCCTGACATATGTTCACTTTCATAACACCTTACACAGACAATTTCTTTGTGAATTAATTGTGACAATGTCCACAAAAATGAAAAAGTGGCCAATGGCCATCTCCTTGTAATTCTTGAAATGGAGTATCAGGCACACACTTTAGCTACGATGTCAACTCCACCTTTTGTCATGTTGTACTCAATTACGATTTCAGATTTTGTGTGTTTCTTCTTCCACTGCCATCATGTCATGAACAGTAGGCAAAAGTATGCTAGCACAGTTTTTACAAGGAACATATGAAACTGAGATCTTTTCCTACTGAAATTCAAACATTGCACTTCCAATTTCTTCATCTGTTCTTCATCATTGTACCAATGCAAATGATAGTCTTCTGCAGCAAATATTCAGAAAGGAGGCAGCTTGTGTAGCAACTGCCAGTTGTAAGGTTCCTCGTCCTCAGGAGCATTAGATACCCAATATTGTCTTTTGGGTGCATGCTGCAATAAACCTCCAGATTACTGCAATGAAATGTTTTTGCAGCACACAGAGCAAACATTTTTGCCTCATATTTAGCTTGTTTGCTGGCAATGTACTGAATCCATCTACAGCAGTCTCCGTAGGGGTGAAGCATTTCATCTTTCATGGTGAATTCTCTAGGCTGTAAGGACATTGACAGTTGCTGGCAACATACTGAATCCATCTACAGCAGTCTCCGTAGGGGTGAAGCATTTCATCTTTCATGGTGAATTCACCAGGCTGTAAGGACATTGACAGTTAGCAGCAAAAGGATCCAATACTTTACGAATTGCAACAAACTTATCAGTCTTTATCCTGTCATTCCTCATTTCCAAATCATCAAACCACATACAGCTTAGAAAAAATAGAAACCTATCGTAAGTCATTGCAGTCCTAAGCAATAGCATTCCTGTTCTGTCAGTGGCACAGAGTTCCAGTACAATAGCAGTATGGCATTTTCTTATTTTTCTTCTTCTTCTTTAAAAAAAAAGAAAAAAACGAACACAGCCATTATGTTGTCGCTTTATGACTTCTTTTGTGCAAGAATTGATGTGTATCTTGCTGTTTATTTATATAGGTATTTGTATAGTTTACAATTTCATCAATAAAGTCAAGGCCAGTTACTTTCAAAAAAGCACTAACTTCATCAATTATACCCATCACCTTTGTCCTTGGATCTGGTGTAATTTGCACTATGTTTTTTCTGTTGGTTTTTGATGTTTTAGGAAACTTGCTTTTACACCAATGTGAAACTTTGTCTTGTCAGTAAAGAACCCTCATACATCTGTTGTCTCTTCAGGATCATCACCATCCCCATCTTCAAGTTCAGATTCACTGCCATGGTCCTATTCAGTGTTTTCATCACTAAAACCTACTTTACTTTCCTCCAAGTCTGAAAAGCCTGGATGGACTTTATCATCACCTTCTTCGAGCAGTTTGTGAAGTTCTTTGTCTGATACACTCTTTGAATTGGAACAAAGCATCAAAGAAATGAAATGAATAAATAAATTCAGATGTCTCCAAAACCAAAGTAAACATTTAATATGCATCTATAGAAACTAAAAATTTAATGAGCAAGTATAGTTAACCTTTTAGTACACTTTCCTCTGGACACAGGCTGCTGGAACAAAGCTTGCAACTGTCACACCAATAGGTGTGCGTTGTACTTTTTACACTCATTGCTTACAATTCACAGAACAAACTGAGAAAGCTAACCAAATGAACTGAAGCCACTTTAACATTATCAAGGAAACATTAACAATGGAATATATGGCAGCAATGGCATAACAGCTCAAGGTTCAGGCATCGATTAGGCATAAAAACTTCTGCTGTTGTAGTTTTTACAACAGTGCGCCCGCTTGAGGGTTAATGGTAGATTTGTAAAAACATGATTTATTATTGTGTCCCATGATTCAGTGCTCCTTGTTGGTCTATTTGCATGCAGCTTAATATTATAAGTATTTACAACATCGTGAAAACATTTTGTACAGCTACTCCATTCCAGCATATTTATATTTAGGTCACTAGCTACTATCATGTATGGGAATTCTCTAATAGCTTTGTCGAGTAGTTCTTCAAGTTATATTAAGAAATCATTTATCCTAGAGCCTGCAGATCAGTATGTATCTAACATTAGATTGGTTGGTTGGTTTAAGAGAGGGGGGAAGGGGGGGGGGGGCGGAGGGACCAAACTGCTAGGTCATTGGTCCTCTAACACTAGACATTTGTCCTTCTGAAAATTTGTTTGAATTGCTGTTGCTTCAAAACACATTTCTCAACAGTTTGTAACTGGCCATGGAACATACTGCTATCCACTTACAGTGCTATCCCACCACTTTCATATTTCATTCTTCAAAAATATGACAATCTACAATAATGCTGAAAATTGTACACTTTTATTTCATTTTCAGTCATTCCATGCTCAGTCATTATGAAGATATTTGGTACCTCTGCAGCAAGTAAAACTTTTATCTCCTCCACATTTTTTTTAAACACACTGAACATTGTGATGAAATTTTCGGTACTCAATATTAGTTTCAGTTTCTTTTCTAGGTTCCATTTTGTTTCCTTTTTTGCCTGTGAATATTGGAATTCCTGGTCTTTCAGTTGCACAGCTTACTCCCTTTGAACTTAAATGCTTTGGTGCATTTGTCACACAAGAGTCTATTTCACAGGAATATTTGTCACTCTCCTGAATAAAAAACACGTTATCACAGTATTTTTGGGCCATATAGTATTATCCATTACTTTGTCTCTAAGCTCAAAGACAACACTAACTTTGAAACTGTTATTTAGCCCCTTTGTTTCAAGTTTTCAAATGTAAAGTTGTTATTCTTAGGAAAACTCTTTTGCAGGAAGCTAATGACATTTTTGGAAGTGTGCCACTTTTGAGTCTGCTAAGATGTAGCCATGCCCTGTTTTCATCATTTCATATTTGTGTACTGTACCAGCTGTTCTTTTGATCCTGCTTTTATATTTGGTATTTCCAGAAGCAAAGAATTCTGTGGTAGTGGACCTACATTCCATTTCATGATCCTGACCAACTTTTGTTGACAGCACTAGATATCAAAATTATGACAGTTTATGATTGAAAGCTTTCTGTTCTTGAATGTCCACTCATTTCCAATATTTACAGCCACCTCTTACTTTATGAATTCATGCTAATCTTAAATTTATTCACTCCACACACAAAAGAGACTGCTGGACTTACATGTATATTTAATATTGGCTCATGCATATTACCTTCTGGCAGTGAGGTTTTCTCAAACCTCACTAGTTCTTTTCCTTCACTCATCTTCCTTCCTCTTCCACCCTTCTGCAAGAAGAAGGAGCCACTGCCTGCAAAAGCCTGCAAATTTTAATATCGTTTACATGTGTGTTATTCTGCCATCACTTGGTGAGTAGATTTCTTATCTATCTAGCTACACCACATTTTCAAAAATTGATCTTTTTTGTTGATATACTTTACATTTGGATTATTATAATTCCATAGAAATTTGATAATGAATGTTTTATTAACTTTAAAAAGTGATCATGAAAACACAAGAAGATATAATACACTCCTGGAAATGGAAAAAAGAACACATTGACACCGGTGTGTCAGACCCACCATACTTGCTCCGGACACTGCGAGAGGGCTGTACAAGCAATGATCACACGCACGGCACAGCGGACACACCAGGAACCGCGGTGTTGGCCGTCGAATGGCGCTAGCTGCGCAGCATTTGTGCACCGCCGCCGTCAGTGTCAACCAGTTTGCCGTGGCATACGGAGCTCCATCGCAGTCTTTAACACTGGTAGCATGCCGCGACAGCGTGGACGTGAACCGTATGTGTAGTTGACGGACTTTGAGCGAGGGCGTATAGTGGGCATGCGGGAGGCCGGGTGGACGTACCGCCGAATTGCTCAACACGTGGGGCGTGAGGTCTCCACAGTACATCGATGTTGTCACCAGTGGTCGGCGGAAGGTGCACATGCCCGTCGACCTGGGACCGGACCGCAGCGACGCACGGATGCACGCCAAGACCGTAGGATCCTACGCAGTGCCGTAGGGAACCGCACCGCCACTTCCCAGCAAATTAGGGACACTGTTGCTCCTGGGGTATCGGCGAGGACCATTCACAACCGTCTCCATGAAGCTGGGCTACGGTCCCGCACACCGTTAGGCCGTCTTCCGCTCACGCTCCAACATCGTGCAGCCCGCCTCCAGTGGTGTCGCGACAGGCGTGAATGGAGGGACGAATGGAGACGTGTCGTCTTCAGCGATGAGAGTCGCTTCTGCCTTGGTGCCAATGATGGTCGTATGCGTGTTTGGCGCCGTGCAGGTGAGCGCCACAATCAGGACTGCATACGACCGAGGCACACAGGGCCAACACACGGCATCATGGTGTGGGGAGCGATCTCCTACACTGGCCGTATACCACTGGTGATCGTCGAAGGGACACTGAATAGTGCACGGTACATCCAAACCGTCATCGAACCCATCGTTCTGCCATTCCTAGACTGGCAAGGGAACTTGCTGTTCCAACAGCACAATGCCCGTCCGCATGTATCCCGTGCCACCCAACGTGCTCTAGAAGTTGTAAGTCAACTACCCTGGCCAGCAAGATCTCCGGATCTGTCCCCCATTGAGCATGTTTGGGACTGGATGAAGCGTCGTCTCACGCGCTCTGCACGTCCAGCACGAACGCTGGTCCAACTGAGGCGCCAGATGGAAATGGCATGGCAAGCTGTTCCACAGGACTGCATCCAGCATCTCTACAATCGTCTCCATGGGAGAATAGCAGCCTGCATTGCTGCGAAAGGTGGATATACACTGTACTAGTGCCGACATTGTGCATGCTCTGTTGCCTGTGTCTATGTGCCTGTGGGTCTGTCAGTGTGATCATGTGATGTATCTGACCCCAGGAATGTGTCAATAAAGTTTCCCCTTCCTGGGACAATGAATTCACGGTGTTCTTATTTCAATTTCCAGGAGTGTATTATGAAAAGAAATTCTTCTGAATATCTTAAGTTGTTAAACTTTCACTTGAATTTTAGAAATAACTTTCCAAGCATTCTTTATCATTTGAGGAGCATTTTTTTTCAAAACTGGATAAACACAAAAATGTATAACTTTGAGGAAACACATTTTTTTAAATATCATACCGAAATATGAATTACATAAAGGAAGTAATTTAACATTTATACAGCTCTTCTAGGCATGATTCCAACTATGTGTTTAATTTTGGTAAAATTTTCATTGTTTATTTCAGAACAGAAGGACAAATTTTCCTAGTCTTCTCAAAAGTTGATAAATGCAATAATGGAAGTTAGAAGTTTTATCAATATACAATTCTAATTACTTTTTTCCATCTCTTTTTACCTTTAACATTAATTACAAAAAGCTACTTTACTGTTAATTATGCACAGAAATGCAACAATGTACTACAGTATAACAATTAAGTATCATGAATGTTTGATACGAAAAAACAACGGCAAATTCAACTGAAATGCAACATAAAATACTGACTACAATACTAAACTGGAAATCTATTGATCACTTTCAACAATGTCCTAATAAGACTTTTCTGTTCCTTCTGGTATGTAAAAATGACTCATACATTTGAAGGCATACTTTTTCTTTTCGTTGCTGACCATGGTCCCTTTTTTCCAAGTTGGCTGTTTTTCTCATCTCTTGGCTGCAGTTTCTGGATATGTGTACCTCAATGTCTACATTGCTTCCTTTCTTCCTTTATAAGTGTCTAACACTGACAGCAGTACCTTCCTCTTAGACTTTTCATAAGCCATCACTCACTGAGCAGTTATTTTGAAAGGCATCTTAGATCGTAGGGCTTTTAGTACATTGAATTTGAGAACCTTATCTTTCCTATCTTTATTTAGCACTTTGATGACACCTTGTCATTCTGGCACATTATAGTATATAGTTGGGTATGAATCATAATGCACAAGTTGTATAGTCAGACCTGTCTTGAATAGAATACTTCACCTATGGAGAACTTTGGTATTGGCTGAATCTGTTGTATATCAAAACATATTAACCACATTCCTATTTCCTCCTTCATTATTACATAGTGCTCCTCTGCCTGAAGGTTCTGTAACCTATGGTTTGTTATTCATTTATTTATTTGCTCCATATCTTGTTCCTTTTAAGAGTCTGTCTTTGGACATCCCTGATGTTGCTTGAAATATTGCAGCACATAAAGGTACAATCTGGCCAGCTTTTATCTTTGTGCTTCACTTTATTAAAACGGTAGTCTTCCTTTTTGCTTCTTTCTTAATACTCCTTTGCCATGACCAAGCCTGCTTAAAATGACCAATACTAAGAAGTTTATGTGGTTGTGGTATCCAATAATTTAGTTCCATTGTTGGTTCAGGTGCCAAGTGCTTGGTCTCTCAAAACCAGAACACAGTTTGCATTTATTGACTTCTGCTTTAACTGGCTGGGAGCAAACACTGCACTTGGCAAACACTCATTGGTTCCAACACCCTATAACAGCAGCAGATATCAGCTTTCAACAAATCCAATTCAATAAGTCATGCAATGCAGTAAGTAGGATTTGTAACTACAAAAAGCTAAAGTTTGAATAATTCAGCATTTGAAGCTTCCTGGCAGATTAAAACTGTGTGCCCGACCGAGACTCGAACTCGGGACCTTTGCCTTTCGCGGGCAAGTGCTCTACCATCTGAGCTACCAAAGCACGACTCATGCCCGGTACTCACAGCTTTACTTCTGCCAGTTTCTCGTCTCCTACCTTCCAAACCTTACAGAAGCTCTCCTGCGAACCTTGCAGAACTACCTTAGATGGTAGAGCACTTGCCAACGAAAGGCAAAGGTCCCGAGTTCGAGTCTCGGTCGGGCACACAGTTTTAATCTGCCAGGAAGTTTCATATCAGTGCACACTCTGCTGCAGAGTGAAAATCTCATTCTGGAAACATCCCCCAGGCTGTGGCTAAGCCATGTCTCTGCTATATCCTTTCTTTCAGGAATGCTAGTTCTGCAAGGTTCAAAGGAGAGCTTCTGTAAAGTTTGGAAGGCAAAGGTCCCGAGTTCAAGTCTCAGTCAGGCACACAGTTTTAATCTGCCAGAAAGTTTCATATCAGCGCACACTCCACTGCAGAGCAAAAATCTCATTCTGGAATTGAGCATTTATTGACTTTTGAAAAAATACTCTTCATTTGTTACAACAGAAAAAAATTACACAGCCCTTTTCCATACAAGTAAAAATGGGTAAATTGTAAATTTAAAATTAACGGTAACTATGATTCGGCTGGCATGGAAGGGAGCAGGGTTGGGGTGAGTGTAGCCATTAACACAATGTGATGTACAAAGGAGGCTGAGGAGTTCAATTAAAACCTTCTATCACAAAATCACAATAATTTGTTATTAATTCTAATGTTCCTCATTTCAAATAACAACAGAGAGAGAAAGAGAGAGAGTATGCATGAGAAAGACAAAGAAAATCTGCTGATCCAAAAACAGTGGTTTTCTGTGTCTGTGGGATGAATTTTGTCTTATTTATTGATTTTTCTTTTGAATTGCCCCTTTTAAATTTGTACTGGCGAGGAGTCTTGTTGTGTAGTAGTTAATGATCTTACAATTTTCTACATGCTAATTTTTGAATATTTTACCCAGAATGTTAAAGCAACAAATGGGTTAATTTGATTTAGGTATCACTGGATCCTTGCTGTACATGTAACTGATTACTGTCACCTCACCTTTGTTCTTAGGTGCAGGCACCATTGTGCAATGTGCACTCATTACACAGTTCACTTAAAAAGAAAATAAATATAATATAGTCATGTTGAAACTTCTGATTGTCATTTATATAGCCCCCTGAATAAGATATTGATCTATTTATATGATTTATGCCAGCTCAGGATGTGCCAGTATTTCCAAATATAATATTGCCATACAGAACTTAGTTTTAAGACTAATTTTTTGCTCTATTATATTAACTTTGTAATGGATATGAACTGCACACACTAAATTTACCTATCTTTAATCACAAAACAGTCAAGAACATAATTTGTAAGAGTTGTTTTCAGTTTATTGGGCACTTTTATACATACCTCAGAATTATTTCAAATGAATAAATGCAGTTGAGATTAAACATAAATGGAAAAACTGATATGAAAAAGTATCCAGCCCTAAAATTAAAAATACCTGCAGATGGTGATAGCACATAGTTTCAACTGGCAATGCTTATGTTCAGCTTACATCTTGTTGTAACCCTACATCTACTTCTACATCTACATCCATACTCTGCAAGCCACCTGACGGTGTGTGGCGGAGGGTACCTTGAGTACCTCTATCGGTTCTCCCTTCTATTCCAGTCTCGTATGCTCATGGAAAGGATTGTCAGTATGCCTCTGTGTGGGCTCTAATATCTCTGATTTTATCCTCATGGTATCTTCACGAGATATACGTAGGAGGGAGCAATATACTGCTTGACTCCTCGGTGAAGGTATGTTCTCGAAACTTCAACAAAAGCCCATTCCAAGCTACTAAGCGTCTCTCCTGCAGAGTCTTCCACTGGAGTTTACCTATCATCTCCATAACACTTTTGCAATTACTGAATGATCCTGTAATAAGCGCGCTGCTCTCCGTTGGATCTTCTCTATCTCTTCTATCAACCCTCTCTGATACGGATCCCACAATGCTGAGCAGTATTCAAGCAATGGGCGAACAAGTGTACTGTAACCTACTTCCTTTGTTTTCGGATTGCATTTCCTTAGGATTCTTCCAATGAATCTCAGTCTGGCTTCTGCTTTACCGACGATCAACTTTATATGATCATTCCATTTTAAATCACTCCTAATGTGTACTACCACATAATTTGTGGAATTAACTGCTTCCAGTTGCTGCCCTGCTATATTGTAGCTAATTGATAAGGGATCTTTCTTTCTATATATTCACAGCACATTACACTTGTCTACATTGAGATTCAATTGCCATTCCCTGCACCATGCATCAATTCGCTGAAGATCCTCTACCGTTGTCTACATGGTGATGCAGTTTATTAAACAGCGAATGCCACTGCAACTGGCCTAAAGATGCTGCCTCATGTTGGGACAGATGGATGCGCAAAGCAGTTGTATACAAGTCAGAGTGCTGGGCTCTTTGGACATTTTGGAAATTTGTGGTATGAGACTATGGGACCAAACTGCTGAGGGCATTGTTCCCTCTTTGGACATCCTAATGTTTACGGAACTTATGGGTTACTTCATCATCAGACTGTGTCTCTCTGTCATGTGTTTACACTGTTTATATCATCATTTAGCATATCAGTGGAAGCAAATAAAAAGTTGCTTCGTGGGAATTCTGATACTGTGTTTGCGCAACATTAAATATTTTTCTCAATAAGTGCAGTAATCCACTCAGTGTATTTCATTTTGTGACTCACTATGGCCAGTATGTCAGTAGAAGAAATTCTTCAGCCTCTTCTGGAACAGCAGTGAGCTCTCACTGACCAGTAGCACGCTCTCTTCTATCTACTACACGAATCTAGTGGCATCACTGACATGCCAGAGTTCACCGTCATTCATGAAATCCCTACCATTTCCTCAATATGGTGATACTGTGGAAAATTGGGTCACTTACAAAAAAATGTCTTCCACAACATTTTCAAGCTTTTGTTGTCTGTGACCCAGTAATGTGTAAGGCTTTCTTTTTGTCATGGATTTCTCGTCATGTTTCTCACTTTTTGTGCCAGCTTGCTTCTCTTCAGGAACCTATCAGCCTCTTTCTTGATGAAATGTATCAGTTGATCTCAAACTACCACTGCAAACATACTCATGTTATTGCTGCTTGCATTGAGTTCTACCATTGTCAAAGGCAGCCACAACAGTCATACAGAGCGTGGGCAGTTGAGTTTCATGGGTGTAGTTGTCATTGCCGGTCTCTTCCTGACACTCACAGTGGATGATATGCTGATTCGATGATACATGACGCCATAACATGCCTGGCACCCAGTAGAGAAGTTGATGAACACACCTTACCATGTGAAAGTCCCTCTCTCACAAAGGTTTTGAACATTGCCCAGTCTTTTGAAGTATCTAGGGAATCAGGAAATCAGATACAAGGTTGGTGTGAAGTAGCTGCCGTTGCTTGTCCTTGTCAGCCACTGTCAGTTAGCTCATGTGGGAGTGGTGTGTGGGTGGGGGACAGGGTATGGGGGGGGGGGGGCGGAGATGCTATCACAGTCACGTAACTACGTAACTGCGGCCTCTGCGCCCCATGGGGCAGCACTGTTTTATACAGCAACAGCAGTCAGCATCACAGCAGTGGCCATGTGCACCACTCAAATTGTGTCCTTATTGCCTTGTTCCACAAGAGTAGGCTGCATGCCCAAAGCATTGGGCAACCTGCGACTATTGTAAAAATAAGGAACATATTGTGTTTGTGTCCAACTCATAGTCTCACTTATCAGATATGAACGTGGATGTGAACAGTGCCTCCCCTGTAATGGAAGCTGCAAACAAACTTTATATTGAAATACCTGTTTTGGACAAAATGTTAAAAATGCAAGTGGACACAAGTGCAGCAGCGACTTCATTAAATTCTCAAACCTATATGGATCTTGGATCACCAGCATTGACCTTGGTCTCTTGTCATCTGAAAAATTACAACAAACAACAAATACCCAACTCTGGACAGCTTTCAGCTTTCTACCCACATAGCAGTGCAAAGTAGTGGTTTGGTCATTGACCTTTCTAGTGGTAGATGATGCCACAGTTTTCAGGTTCCCTACTTCTGATCAAGTGCATCTGGTATCAGAACAAGTTCTTTACGAACAACTGGATGTGCTACCTTCAGAATTTTTCACACAATTTTCTCCCGAGGAAGTTCTCAACAGGTTTGTGAAATGTTACAATAATCTCATACAATATTTCTACTTGGAGTAGCTGTCAACACTCTGATTGCTAATGGCAAACTACATTTCACCACACCAAACATGATCAAGTTCATAGAATGGTTAAAAAAAAAAAAATCTCATCATGAGAGTTAAATGATAAATTTACAATTTTTCATATAATGTAGTAACTGTTGTGAAAAAATAATCACAATTTGAGGATACTGGTAGCACTCATAGATTGAACACTAGGAATAAAACCAGTTTCCTTCATCTGCAACTTAAACTTGCTCATGAAAAGGCAAGGTATGCAGCTATAAAAATATTTGACCATGTCACACATGAGATATAGACGCTATTAGTTAAAGAAAGTTTTAAAAGAAAACTGATATAACTCCTGACTGACAACTCCTTCCACAGATGATTTTTTGCATAGATAATATGTGTGTACGACTGCACTGAGGATTCAGATTAAAGAAAAAAGCCTGATGCTTAAGTGATCAGCATGCAGTCATTTCTCGTAAAGCATCTGACAAGTTCTATATCACAAGAAATTGTTGCAAATATGATATATGGAAAACATGAACAACTGACAAACTGACTGGCATATCAAAGAACACCTGGGTACACAGTAGAACTAAAAACACAATGCTCCATGGACTGCTATGTCCTATTTCAGAATGAGAGAATATTATCCATAGTCAACCAATACAAAACTGAGAAAGTACATTTGCTAAATTGTAGGTTGTATAAAATGAACAACCAGAACATGAAATAATAAGCAGGGGCATCAGGATCAAAGAGTAAAATGCAAAGTAATTTTAAAAATTGCCATGATTCTGTAATTGTCCATAGAGATCAGATTATAAGTCTTATGAATGTAACTGTAGTCGATCATTTTTAAACATCTTAAATAATTTTAACATGTTTCCCTCACATAAGTGGCAATATCTGAATAAGAAATAAAACAAAAGTCACATAAACAACATATTTACAGAGCCTGACACTTGATGCTGAGTGGAGGACATCAGTGGCCACAGCAGAGTCTCATAACTGACGCACAAACTATTGTGGCCTGACCTGGTGGTGAAACATCCATCAGTATCCATATAGCAATCAACATGTTAATTATGTAGTGAGTGATGTACAAATTTCATGAAGTATTATTAGTTTAGTTGCAAATGTTTTGGATTGATATTTGTTATAGTTATCAGTATCCAGAATGAAACCACCACATTAAATTCTGTTAAAAATATGAAATTATGTTGTATCAAGAATATGTATACCACAAAATCTCTACAGAGATGAAAGTTAATTGTACTGAAATTCACAAAAATTATTTGATAACTCCTTGTACACATGTGTGGAAAAATTAATTTTGATTCCATAAAATACTGTTTTTTATATAATTATCCATAATAGGAAGTTGTCAGTTACAGAACAATTCATTATATACTTGAAATTTATTTAAATTACAGATATTATCTTTATTTGATAAAATATTAGTTTCCAAAAATATACACCTTTTTAAATTCATGTTCTAATTAGAAAATTTATTTCATTTATTTATGTATTCATTTAACCTGATTGGTTTCCTCAGCTTCTCTCTTAAATTGAACCAGGGTATCACACACAATATTTTTTTATGTCATGGCTACCTAAGAAATAAAAATAATTTTAGTATAACAAATAATCAAAACCAAGTATTTATAGAACTAAAAATGATATGCAGAGACATTGTGAATGAATAGTACTAACTAAGAATTAATAATGATGATATCGTAGTGCCTATGAAATTCTAAATTGTGATGCAAAGTTGCTATGGACAGTTATGCATGTCTAAAGGAACTTTGTATTATAATTTAGAATAACACAGGCACTGCAATATCACATTTATCTGTTGACACTGGGCAAGCGATTTTCAAGTAAGATGTCTCACCTGTACAGGAATATACATAACGGATGCACGGGTACAGGTTATAGATGCATGGTTGATTACATATTGGAGTTTGGGTCTGAATGTGAGTTGTGGGTGGATAGTGAAATGCTTAGGTGATGGCTAGCAATAAGTGGAGAAACTGGGGTTGAGTGCCGGTCCAGTACAAATTTTCATTGTCGTCATTCCATTCTACAGCTGATGGTTGTCTATATTCACAGTTGCAAAAACATTAAAAGAATTAATACAGTTAGTAGAGGCAGCACTTCTACTACTGCTGATGCTGCTGCCACTAATAATGGTAATAATAATAATAATAATAATAATAACAGTAATAATAATAATAATAATATTAATAATGACAGTGATAAATATGAAAAGTATTTATGCATATACAAAATTGAAGTTTTGTAATATAGCGAGTTCTGAGGGAGGGAAATTTAAGTAGACTGCACCAGCTAAGAGCCATAAGATTTGTGGAAGACCTAGCTGGAAAGAAGGATTTAATGCAGCAATGAGTTCGTACAGTGACAAATGTAGAATTATTTTTGCCTCAGTAGATAATATGTGATTAACTGTCCTTTAAAACTGGACAAGTTATTCACTTCTCTGATACAGTAGGCATAAAATAAAATGATTATAGGACTTAATACTGAACCCTGGATGACATCCGACACTAGCAGTTTCAACTGTGAGTTTATGGTGCTGGACATGATGCATTTCTGGTGGAGAGTCAGTTATGAGCAAAATCACTGCACTGCAGTTGTCAAGATATGTGAGTTGCTAAATTTGGAAATTAAAATGTCAAATGCTTTGCTGGGACCTAAAAAGCATATGATAGTCACGTCTGGTCTATCCATGGGAAGCTTTAAGTCACCTGTTACCTTTATTAGCGATGATGCGGTGCTACAATGTTCATGAAAATCTGATTGGTGTTCATCTAGAAGGCTGTTTGTGGTTAAGTAGTTGGTTACCTGGTCATGGATGCATATCCTAAGGCCATTGGATAGTGCCAGAAAATTGTTAACAGGTCAGTAACTAGGGAGTGCTGTGACAACCTCCTTTATAGGTGAGGACTTCACAAGTACGTTTCTGTGTCTCAACAAAATCACTTGTTTTCAAGGAGTGGTTCAAGATATCTGAGGGAATAGGATATAGTTGTAGGTAAACAACTAGAATTCTCTCAGATACAGATATATTAGCACTTTGCTTCTACACAGATACAAGTCCGGAGGCTAACTGCCGTTAGCGGCCAACATCCTCCCAAAGCCCTCTCCTCAAAGATAGCACACTTATACACTGAACAAATATCGATATTTATGGTGCTCTAAGCCACATAGCCCCCCCCCCCCTCACTAAATGGAGTACGTCCCTGTGAATGGGGGGAGGGGGGGGGGGGAGTGAGAAGTTAGGAAGGTAACGTACAGTTCTTCCACGTCAGGTGGACTGGTAAAGGAGACCGGGGGCTGAAACCCGGTACATCGACGCTGAAGTCAGCAAGCGACGCCGGCGGCTGAAGACGACGTCCCGTCCTGGAGTGGAGGGGTAGCACTTAGTCAGCAGGCAGGTGGAGAATCACCTTGCCAGAAGGCCTAACAAAGGCACGTAAATTGTCTCACGCAACACTTGTGCTCAATTTAGAGTGACGCGCCACACGACTTTCTGCACTTCCTCCCTCAACATTGTCACACGTGAGTACCACACACACCGTATCGCCATCTACGACAACAGATAATTTATGTATGTCATCAGGGTGTACATGTGTTGTGAATTCTTGGGTGGCACCTGTACGAGCAATGGTAGGGAGGCAGCGAGGAGTGGGAAAGCCATGGCAGGGGGAAGCATCTGCGAAGAGGGGGGTGGCAGGTGCACTGGACTGCGCAGGCAACAACCTCGGGCGATCAGCTGATGGACGAGGGAGCGTGACCGAAGGCAATGAGGAGCCAGCATGGATTGAACGGCATGACAAAGAGCTGTCACACAAAGATGGTAACACAATGTTAGAATCCGAGTGGTTGGCAGTTCGACTGTGAGGGCTGTGAGGAGTGAAACCTCGAAAAGATTGGCCACTCGAATTAGATGAACATGGAGAAGAAGCAGTGCTCGGCAGAGAAGCATGCTGTGGAGAATCAATACCCGAATGTATGGTATGAGAAGATGGATGGCCGCTCAAAGCAGGAGTGGGAGAAATAGGGGCAGAATCAGGGAGGTTCACCTGAGGTTCAATGAAAGCTGGTTTCACTCGGTTGAGTGAGACCGTGGTTACAGAGTCTTTTATGAGGAGATCCATGTTATTCTCAGAGCGTTTGATGACCTTGTAAGGACCTGTGTAGGGCAACTGAAGCAGGGCTTTGATTGAGTTGTCTCTGAGAAACACGTACTCACAAGAGTCTAGCGTGCGCAGTTCGCACACGTGCGGAGGTGTAGGAGTAGCCGGAGGTGGCGGCTGAATTTTGCTGCAGTGCAAGCGCACTCGCTCAAGAAGTGAAAGGAGTTCAGAGGGCCGTGGAAGTGGGCTGGGAGTGAATAATTCTCCAGGCAAATCCAGAGGTTGGCCATACACAAACTCGGCTACAGAACCCTTGACGTCTTCCTTGAAAGTCGCACGAAGGCCAAGAAGCACAAAGGGCAGTGCTTCTGTCCATAGTGAGTCATGGCAATGCAAGGCAGACTTTAAGGTGCGATGCCATCGCTTGACAAGCCCATTGTTTTGGGGGTGGTATGCGGAAGTATGAATTTTGACAATACCACACATTTTACATAAGTCAGAGAAAACTGAAGACTCGAATTGTCGTCCCTGGTCAGTGGTGAGGTAAACAGGTGAGCCAAATCTAGAGATCCATGAATCTAAGAATGCTCAAATTACTGTCTCAGAGGTAATGTTCAGAATAGGCACAGCCTCAGCCCACCGAGTCATCCTGTCAATAGCTGCAAACAAGTAACGGAAACCCTCGGAGGGGGGGCAAAGGGCCTACGAGGTCCACATGAACATGGTGAAACCGGCCTGGCGGTTGGGCAAAACAGCCAAGGGGTGGGGAAGTGTGCCTGGAAACTTTGTTTTGTTGACACAACATGCATGCCCTGGCCCATAACTGAGAGTCGCGGCACATGTCTCTCCAGACAAACCGTTCAGATAGCAGACGGGTGGAAGCTTTGACACTGGGGTGTGCTAATGTGTGTAATTTGTCAAAGACCTGGCACTGAAGCGGCTTAGGAATGAATGGCTGCAATGTACCAGTTGATTCATCACACCACACTAAGTCAGATATGCCAGGGAAAGTAGAGCGTACCAGTTGGAGAGAGGAGCTGTGGTCCAAAATCAACTGCATGGTATCGGGGTCTGCCGATTTAACTGAGGTAGGTCCGTTAAGTCAATTAACGTTGTGACAGCACCAATGCGTGAGGGAAAATCAGCAACCACATTGTCCACTCCTTGGATGTAGCAAATGTCATTTGTAAATTGCAAGATGTAATCGATGTGACAAAAGGGTTGTGGGGGCGGATCAGCCGCAGGATTTTTTTATGGCAGGAACCAACGGCTTGTGATCAGTGAGCACATAGAAATCTCGTCCCTCAACATCAGTTCTGAAGTGTCTTATGGCCTCGTAAACTGCAAGTAATTCTCTGTCAAATGCTGAGTATTTCTTCGGCGTGTTGTTTAGCTTTTTTGAGAAAAACTGCAGGCGGGTCGTAACATCATTGTATGTCTGACTCAGTACTGCGCCAACAGCATTGCCACTAGCGTCAGTAGTGATAAACATTGTGGCGTCTGCACATGGCTGAGCAATAGTGGCAGCGGAGGCCAATAGCAGTTTGAGTTCGTTAAATGCCTTGTCCGTGTCTGGTGTCCATGGGACCTGGCGGGTGCCAGAAGTGTGTGGGCCAGCGAGAACATCTGTGAGAGGAGCCTGCACCACAGAAGCAGCTGGCAAATGTTTATGGTAATAATTAACTGTTACGATGAACCTGCGTAATTCCCTATAGGTCTAGGGGTGTGGCATCTCGAGAACAGGTTTGATCTTGTCCTGCAGTGGTGTCAGACCGTCCGACGACACAAAATAACTTAGGAATGTGATGGATGACTGGTGCAATTGAGTCTTTTTATTGCTCAGTTCAATACCAGCGGCTGCTAAAATATCTGTCACGACTTGAACATGCTCCTCACTCTGTTCCAAAGTAGAAGCAAAAACCAATATGTCGTCCATGTATACGAAACAAAAGTCTAGATGGGATAAAGTTTGATTGATGAAACACTGCCACGTTTGGGGGGCGTTTTTCAACCCAAATGGCATAAATTTTTTATTGAAACAGCCCGAAGGGAGTGGTTATGGCAGTCTTTTCAATATCCTCCGGAGCCATGGGAATCTGATGAAATGCGTGCTTACAGTCCAAAACAGAGAAGTACTTTGCACCTGCGAGCGCACGATTGAAGTCCGCAATGTGTGGGATCGGGTATTTATCAATGATGGTGCGGGCATTTAAATGCCTATAATCTTTTGGTCAAACAGGATAGGACTAGCCCAGCAACCAGAAGAAGGTTCAATTACTTCCTTTTGTAATAGATCATCTAATTGTTCTTTTGGAATTTTCATAAATTCTGGCTTGAGGCGGCATGGGCGTTTCGATATGGGTGGCCCATTGGTTAGACATAACCAATGAACTGTGCCATTAGTGACTACTGCAATACGTGGTGCAGCACGACAGTCAGATGTCCGTGAAGTGGAGCAGGCGGTGGTGTACGGGCAAAGCTGTGGTGCTGAGGGCACGGAAGTACAGTTGTGCCAACCACTCGTAGGCTGCTTAAAGGCCGCACACGTGTTAGCATGGGCGAGGTTGGTACACTGATTCTTGGTAGCTGGCCATGCCGCTACGAGCGTTGTAGGCACGAGTGGGCATGGCCGAACAGCAGATGGCCGTAGTTCATTGCCACGAGCTTGGGAAGTTAATTGTCCATGCGGAACG
The DNA here is from genome assembly GCF_023864345.2 of Schistocerca serialis cubense. Lineage (NCBI taxonomy): Eukaryota > Metazoa > Arthropoda > Insecta > Orthoptera > Acrididae > Schistocerca > Schistocerca serialis. The sequence continues at coordinate 690,515,442 of NC_064640.1, read as the reverse complement.
CAAGGAACATGAGCACTCAGGCATACGCTGTCAGTAGAAGAGGGGGTGCTGACACAGTTTACAGAGTTCACAACATTGTCGTTAATGTGCGCGGGCACGGGAACACCAGATTGGCGTGAACTGACCTTGTCTGTAGCCGACGAGTTGTCTACTTGTAGTGTCACGAGGCATTGTTGTGTGGAGGCCAACTCGTGGTGTATGTTGCGGAGATGCAGCAGCATTTCCATATGTTCCATCCGCAACTTCGAAGACTTGGCGCGCTCCACTAGCCACTTGTTTGTCCAAGATTGCAGCTCCAAGGATAGGTTTAAACACTTCTTAGCACAGCACACATGTGTGGTGTTAGCCGAGCTGTCACTCAGTGGAGCGAAAGGAATATGTTTGTTTAGTGGGAGGTAAAACACAGTATTTTGCACAAAATCTAGTGACAACTGATAGTGCTTGAGGAAATGAATTCCGAGGATAGGTTCTTCTATTGTTGACACTAAAAACGTCCACTCCAGCTTGCACTCTGGCGAAAGTTTCACTGTATACAGAGTAGAACCCAAACACTGTAGGGTAGGCAAGTTCACTGCACGAAGTACTGTTTTGTGTGGTTGCACTTTATTGGTTGCTAGGCGAACCGGCAGCAAAGAGACGTCTGCGCCAGTGGCTACCAGTAAGCGTGCACCTGATTGTAAATCGCGAACATAGACTCGACCACACTTACTGTTGTTGTCCGAAACGGAATGCAACGTTGGATGGTGCCCGTTGTTTACATCACAGGAGGTGGCACCACAGCCTACCTGCGGTTGGAGTTTGGGTAAGAACACGGTGACTGTCATTTGCGAGCTTGCTCCCCAAATCTTGCGTGGAAGAAGCAGTAAGTTTGGGCGGGCCTGTGCTGCTGTGGGTAGTTGCTAGGTGATGCAGTATGTGACCCAGGGTCTTCCACAGAGGCCGATGCACTGTCGTGGGGATTTGAAGGTGCAGGCAGGGCAGCTAGTTTAACAAACTTGTTATTAGCAGCACCAGACAAGGGCGTGGTGTCAGAAAGCTTCTTAGTGCGGTTATGTCCAGAATGCAGTGCACGGAGCTCACGTTGTCTGGCGGAGTATGCTCTGTTGGTGGCGCGTAAACGTTCATTTACTGGCCTATCTTCATACACAGAGATTGCAGTCTGGACAGGCAAAGGCAGCTTTTTTGTCCAGATTTCTGCGAGCATGTCATCAGGCATAACTTGCTCATCGACGAGAAGACGGATGCACCGCCACAGCTGGGATGGAGACCTGTCGCCGAGACACTCTTCGTAGATGAGCTGTCGCACATTTTCTCTCCTGGTTTTTGAGATGCTCCAGTATCGTCTGTTTCGCCACAGCATACTTCCCTGCTAGGGGGGTGCTTTGACCAGGTCATAAATTAAATCGACGTGGTCATGAAGATGGTTCATGAGGCAGGCAAAGCATATGTTGTCGTCCAAGGCACAGACATTGAATGTTTGCTCAACCAGGTCAAACCAGAACTCCGGGTGAGCAGGTTTGAAGTCTGGTAGTTTCAGCAGATTCGGCACTGCAGTCACTGCGGAGGTGCGCCTATTTCTTCAGACAGAAGTAGAGCCTGCAGAAGATAGCAAGTCCAAATTATTGGCGTCCCGTAATGCAGGTATCGCAAAATTCACTTCATGCTGGGGGGGGGGGGGGGCGTCTGAGAAAGCGACGGACGGACATTCGAACAGTGTGAGGATCGTAGTCAAAATGTGCGTTCTCATTGACGTGGTAGCTCGGAGAGAAGCCACAAGTACTTAAGTATGCCGGTGAATGTCCGTTATGCACACTGTATTCACTCGACCGTGAGTGGTGGGGCTGGTTGTAGATGTCCGGGTAATTACTGTCCATCACAGAATTGTTGACTTGATTAGAAGCAACACAAGGATCCCACACATGTCCATTAGGATGCACACTCAGTGTGATATTTGCTGTTTGGTGAGGATTGAACATCTGTCGACTAGCCGGCGCGGAAGGATACACATGTGGCAGGAACTGATTTGAGTTTTAATTTACTACTGGATTTTTCAAAGTAGCAAAACTTCGCTCGACGCCAAAAACTGTATTGAATTGTGCGTTCAACACAGGAGTTGGAATGTTCCAAACAACACCCTGTGGAGAACATGTGGGAAGGTCTAGGCTAACAAAGCCAGAGTCCGCGACCATTGGCGGTTGGAAGAAACTGGCGGCACTCAATGAATTCCACTGCTTGTTCCGGCTGAAGGATTCCAAAGAGTTTTGCGGCATGTCTACTATGACGGCACGAGTGCTGGAGAGATGTTGCTGAAATCTAGGCAGTGGTGAGTGCTGAAAGGCCCTTGTCTGAAGTTGAACAACGGCCCTTGCGATCGCGAAGAAACCCGACATGGTAGGCACATAAATAACTTTCGGGCAGTAACTCGGACGCGCATTACACAAAAAATGGGGTTACCAGTGAGGGAATAGGATAAAGTTGTAGGTAAACAACTAGAATTCTCTCAGATACAGATTTTTTAGCACTTCGCTTCTACACAGATACAAGTCTGGGTGCTAACTGCCGTTGGCGGCCAAAATCCTCCCAAAGCCCTCTCCTCAAAGATAGCACACTTATACACTGAACAAATATCGATATTTATGGTGCTCTATGTCACATATCCATTACAGCAGGCAGCAGAGTTTCAGAAAGAGGTTTCATCATTTTGATTGTGATGCCATCAGCTAGATTAGGTGATAATCTGATATGCATGATAGTTCTTTTGGCAGTATCGCAAATAACACTTTTTAGGTAGAATTTATAATGGCTGCCACCATTTATCCCCATGAAGTAACCAATTAAGTATCTGTTTCATTTGTGGTTCAGATGTAATTGTAGGTAATTTGAAGCACTGGTTGAGTTCATTGACTGGAAAAATGGGGTCAACCCCAGCTTTTATGTTGTCTGTATAAACTTCAGGTCTTTCCATAGGACTGCTGGTCTATGAGAATGTATGAATTTAGCATTTGTAGCAGCTTCATTGATTTTGTATGCCCAGCGTGCAATGCCTGAGATATTCATGAGTTGTTTTAGTTTATCATTTTACCGAAGTGTGGGTTTCCTTGCTACTTTTCAGTTTTTGGAGAAGCATATAATTCATATAGTTGAGTAAATGTGTAAGCAATACCATGAAGTTTTTTATTTATGACTCAGAATGAAATAGAAGTCATCCTCAAACTATTTAGTATGCCTCATTTGCAAGTTCAGATAAATTAAGGCATCGAAAGTCTCTATAAGTAGTCAGTTGTAGTTTCTTTCTGGGATATTCTATTATGAAAATTATGTCAGGGTCAGACACACCACATACAAATATTTGGGAGGTACAATTTACTCTGTTTGGTGATTTTGTTGAAAACACATTAAGGAAAGTATTACTACTGGTCATGTGATAGGTAGGTGCAAAGTGAAAAAGCATCAAATTTGAAGAAGTGCATACACTGAAAAGTTTGAAATGTTGTATGGAAAATTTATTTTAATCTCACTAGCTATAATTATGAGGGTCGTTAAATAAGTAAAGAGAAAAATTGGTCTGGGGAAAAAAAAACTGTTAGTAGGACAGGTTTTGTACTTTTATGGCTTTAATTTGGCATCACTGGGATGAGTCCTGATCAGCTGATGTATGAACAATATTTTGTTTATAAACTCAAAAATACATTTCAAGATGGTGAGTCTGCTTGAAACATCCACATTAGTTGAACAATGTTCTGTTATTTGGTTTTTACTTGCTGAATGTAAGAAATCAGTGAGTATGTACTGTAGGAGATCTAAAGTTTATGGTGAAGGTTGAACAAATCACGCAAATTTTTACAAGTGGGTAGAGCAGCTCAAAAATGGTCACAACTCAGTGATTGACAAACATTGTTCTGGCCAACCAGTTGCAGTTTCAACTCCCTCACTTGAAAGTTGAATTGAAGACATTATTCGTGCTGACCGCCATGTGACTGTGTAATTGATATTTGATGAGGTTCAAGTTAGTATTGGTACAGTTCATAACATTATCTGTAACAAGCTGAAGCACTCCAAACCATGTGGAAGATGGGTCCCGAAGAACTTGACATGGCTACACAAGGTAACAAGGTTGAGAGTGTGCACAGAGCTAAAGGAACATTATGAAAGAGAAAGTGAGCACTTCGTCAACAAAATGTTAACTTGTGATGAAACTTGGGTTCACTATTATGAGTCAGAATCAAAAATACAGAGCATGGAGTGGAAGCACACCAACTCACCTCTCAACAAAAAATTCAAAACCCAAGCATCAGCAGTAAAAGTGTTGTTGACGGTGTTTTGGGATGCTGAAGGTCCAGTCTTTTCTGATTGTCTTGAAGAGCAGTGTACGATGAATAGCCAATACTACTCAGATTTGCTTTCAAAAAAGGTGAAGCCAGCCATGAGAGAGAGACATCGTGAATCTCAAAGGAGATGTGTTACTCTCCAGCAAGACAATACATGTCCTCATATTGCTCAACTAACCCATGAAACCATTGACAAAATGGTCTGGGAAGTACAGCCTCATCCCTCTTACAGTCCTGATTTAGCACCTTGTGATTTCCATTTGTTTGGTGCACTGAAGGAGACATTACATGGGAAGAGGTTCCAGGACAACGAGGGCGTGAAAACATTTGTAGAAATTGGTTCAAACATCAAGGTAAAGAGTTCTTTGCAGCTGGAATTAAAAAGCCTGTAGGCCATTGGGACAAGTGCATAAATATTCAAGAGGATTATGTTGAAAAGTGTTGTTTTGTAAAAATAAACACTTTTTTCTTCCGACCCACTTGTCTCTTTAATTATTGAATGACCCTTGTATATGTTTATATGTTCATTTGACGCCTGAGTTGGTAGTTTTGAAACAGGATGACCTGCCTGTTTTAGGAGGTTTGTGGAGGACACCTATTAGGCACATGCTGTTAAGGGATTTATTTGTGGCAATTATAAAAGTTTACCGTATTCTCAAGTTTTGTTTAGTACAGTTCAGTTTATTTGTGTCAGCATCTCACATTCAGTTTTTGAATCTGGTGTAATGAGTCAACCAACAATTTTTTTCCTGGTGTATTATCAGTGTAGTGATGTGAAAAATTGTTTGGATGACATTAAACATCAAGACATGAAGTGCAGACATATATTTCAACCACTACTATAACAATCGTATCTGTTGGGCATTGAACTGGAATGTAGACAGAAAGATAAGTAAATTTTTTATCATTAGCAATTATTTCTTCCAAGTTATAATTATATGGTGTAACACTGGTGTTATATTTAACCAAACAGGCACTTACATTGCTTAATGCTCAACTTTATGGCTTTAATTGTTTGAGAAGAGATATAATACTATTCTCCACCACAGAAAATAATTATGCAGTACACTGATCAAGAATATTATGGACATTACTAAATCAGAATGTTTAAAATGGTAGCTGAAGGATATCTTTTAAATATACATTGGAGATTTAATTAGTTAACAGTGTGTAAAAAATTTCAACTATGTAATAGAAGTTAATAATAAGACAGATCTTTTGTTCTGAAATATACATTCAATATTTACTGTAGATCCTACAATTCCTGTGTAGAATAAAAATAATTTCCTTTCACCTTTCTGAGATCAGCATATCATTCAATTTATTTTGCTCTGGTTTTCTAGAGACACAAAAAGGGAACCATTAAGAATGTAGTGGAAAGGATGCAGTATCAAGTATCATCATGATCCTGATTATCACCATGGTCCCAATGTCAGCTAAATGTATGTATATATATGTTCTTAGTTTATTTATTTATTTCATGTCCCATAGATCCAGGCAGCAAGTGAATCACAAGGATATGGAACATGTCAAATTGTACAGAGTTGATATGTAAACTTACACAACGATAACAATATGAAGGAAATAAATATGTGTGTGTGTGTGTGTGTGTGTGTGTGTGTGTGTGTGTGTGTGTGTGTGTGTGTGTGTGCAAATTTCAGATTGTGAATTGTGAGCAGTGACTCAGTGACTAGTGGTGAAATATTAATGAATAGTATGAAACTAGTTTTGATATTGTTTCTGTTCTGTATTTGCAAGCATTTGTAGAGAAGAATGTTGTGCACATCACAAAAATCCTTATGAAATAACAATAGAATTATGTGTACATTAGTTAACTTCTAGTTATAATTTATTTTTGAATTATCTGGCATTTATGATGCCAGTGTAAAAAGATATGTGAATAAATAAATCAGTGGCTAGCTAACTAACCATTTGGTAACATTTGAAATCTCCATGGGATAGTCTAAGAAGTAAAACATCAAGAAAAATGTCAGAACTTTGGAATCATATTCAAAATTAGGGAAAATATTAATAGACACAATGGTAGACATTACTTGCAAAATTTAATACAATATTATTTTGGAAACATAGTTTATGTTTAACTTTGAACTTTAGAGATCAGGAGAAATTTGAATGTCCATGGGTCAAATGTACTTTCAAACTTGTATCAACAAATGAACATAAACTCCTTAAATACCACAAGGCATCAGGTATAAATGAAGTAGGGGTACTGGTAGTTGGACTATGAGACTCACTACAATCAGGGTGCTGGAGCCATCAGAAGCAGTCAGAAGAGACATTGCAGCAAAGAAGTCAGAGAAATCAACATTGGCGAGACAGGTAGTCACTGATCCCAGTTCTTGAAAAATCAGTCACGTGACCAACCAAATGACCGGTTCTTGCTACATCAGTGCCCTTCTGATGATGTTGATACAATTATGCTGTTCAGCAAAACAGTAAGAGTGTAAAAGCCAGATGTTATATCTGCTCATCCCATAAATTATGTGACTTAACAGCTGCTTGTAGGTTAAAGTGGTTCTAATGGCTTGTGTAACATTTTTTAAGCAGCAGCACCTAGTGGCCTTAATTCAGTTTTGAGGAGATAGTGAAAAAATCAGGCATTTGTGTGTGCTTTGACCAGCAAACAGCATGTGTTACCTAGTGAGAAGGAGTCATAATGGCAAATGTCTTTCAGGTTGTTGTGACACATGATGAGGGTAATGATGAGAATAAGAAAAATCGCTGTGTGAAAAGTAATGTTCTAGCTTTAATGTACTGTTGGTGCTAGAATTGTGGTCTTGCAATTAATACAATTATCATCTGTGGGAATGTGTTATGTGCAGGAAAATGTCCAAGTTGCACCTTGGTTTGGATTCCACACTGGACTGTAGGTCCCCTTATAATGGGCCGGGTAGGCAAGTAGTTTTATCGAATCAAAGTGAGGGCTTATTGTCTCTTATAGGAACATGCAAAGTAAAGTGCTGTGATGTTCAAACCATCCTTAAGGTGGAGTAAATCAGTACTCTACACTTTTATGAGTGTACTTTCTCTTTTTTAATACACTCTACAGTTATATCAATGTGACCACCTGTCAAAAGACTGAATAACCACCCTTTGCAGCATGGTCCACTATGAGACATGCGGTATGAGTCATTGAGGATCTGAGAGGTACTGAGGTATGCCAACTCTATTGCCATGGCCAGCTGTGCTAGGTTTCTCAGCTGAGGATCCATGGTAAGGACAGCCTTATCCAAGTGGTCCCACAGATTCTTGACTGTGTTTAAATACAGAGAGTTTGGTGGCCAGGGTAGTATGGTAAGCTCATCCTCATGTTTTTCAAACCAGGCACATACACTGTGAGCTGTGTGACATCTTTCATTGCCCTGCTGGTAGATGCCATCGTGCATAGGAGAAACAAAGAGCATATAGGGGTGGACGTGGTGTGCAAGAATAGATACACACTTGTAATGATCAACTGTGCCTTAGAGAATGACTACATCACTGAGAGAATGTCATGAAAACATTGCCCAGACTATAAAACTTTGAAGCTCTCTCTACCCACCAAGGACCATCTGTCATCTGCAAACATCACCTGCTGCCAATCAGTTGGTGCTGGCATGCAAATTACAGCCTCAATTGCCAATGAGTAACAGTCAGTATGGGTGCATGAACTAGGTGCCAGCTGCAGATACCCATACTCACCAACACTCACTGAACCGTCAGTCAGGAGATACTGTTGATAGCTTATTGATTCATCTGGATGAACAGTTCCTCATCAGTTGCATGTCTATTCAACCATCCACATGTATGCAGCCATCATTCACCCCTCTCATCTGTGACCAGTGGTTTTTCATAGTTGCCTTCACACAGGTTTTAGATAGTCTCATTCTGTCATGCACTATATTCTTTAACCAAGGTGGCATGTGAACAGTTAACAAAAGTAGTCAGTAAAGTAAAGAATCTTTGACTGTAGCTGGCATTAGTAACAGTATCAAAACGAGTATAACAACAGGCATATCTGTGATGTGACAATACTTACTAGAAGTATATGTATTACTTACATTGATTTATATAAAAAGTTAGTACAAGAGCTGTAATATAAATGATGGGCCAAAATGTTATGATCACCTGCTAATAGCTTGCTGGAACAAAATACATCACTGATTCTGCATATCAAGGCTCCAACAGTTTCTTGGTAGATTTTGAAGGAATGTGGCATTAGATGTTAACCCCCAGGTTATGTAATTCATGTAAATAATGGGTCGCTTATTTGCATATGTGGTGATGGCATCCAATAGTGGTCCAGATGGGTTCCATAGGATTTACATTAGGCAAATTTGGCAGCAAAGACAGCAATGTGAGTTCACTATAACGCCCCTCAAACCACTGTAGCATGGTTCTGGCTTCAAGACGTTTACAATTATACTACTGGAAGATGACATTGCTGTTTTGGGAAGACATCTAGCATGAAGGGATGCTGGTGGTTCACAGCTGTCAGTGTGTCTTTGATCATTACCACTGGTCCCATGCATGAACATGAGAGTGTCTCCCATATCTTAATACTGCTCCCACTAGTCTGTGTTCATAGCGTACTGTACATTTAAAGCTGCCATCCACATTAATGAGATGCCAGAAATCACTATCAATTCTACTTTATAGAGCATACAAGCCTCCAAATCCCATTGTCTGTGACAAATAGTATACATTCAAACATGTAGTGCCCAGTGGTAGTTTCACTGTCCTTCTAAGTCTTTCTGTAGATGCTCACAACAGCAGCACACGAACATTGAACAAACTGCACTGTTTTTGAGATACTCATTAACATCTGTCCTTTGTCAAAGTCGCTTATCTCAATGGATCTCTCCATTTGCAGCCCATATCTTCTCTAAGATGATCCCCCGTCCGTGTCTGCTCCACTTGCATACTTTTGTTTCTGCATTACTAGCAGGCGGCATACAACATAGTGGTGGGCATTGGTCATAATGTTTTGGCTAATCAGTGTATAAGGATATAAGTTATACAGGGTGAGCACAAACTCTTATCCTGATTATAACAATTTATTACAGAATAACCGTTTGACATAATAATTTACATTTGATGCCATTACATAGGTTAGTGTTACTAGTTTTTTGTAAGACCACTTACGTTAGTAAACCTCAATGTGTGCCCTCTTGGTAGCTCGGAGAATGTCGAGCCAGTTTTTGAGTTCCCACAAGGTGTTTCTTCACATTTGTTCTGTCACAGTATCCACAGCAGCTTGTTTCCTAGCCTTTAGTTCATCGATGTCAGCAACTGGTGTGACGAAGACTCTGTCCATGATGTAGTCCCAGAAAAAAAAGTCAAGGGGCATAATGTCTGGAGAGACCAGGGTGGCCAGGGTGTTGGACCGTTCCTTCCAATCGACCGATCCGGAAATATTTCATCCAGGAAATCACGCACTATGAAAGCCCAGAGGGTGGGGGGGGGGGGGGGGGGGAGGGGGGGGGATACTCTCCATCTTGCTGGAAAATTATCGATGGTTGATATTCTTCTAACTGTGGGGCAATGAACTGCTGCAAAAGTAAATCTTAGCAGTAATGGATTTTTCCACCTTGCGGGAACTGGAATACCACCTCGAAATTCGCTGAGCTACCAAGGGAGCACACAATGAGGTTTACTAACATGAGTGGTCTTAAAATAAAAACTAGTAACACTAATGTATGTAACGGCATCAAATGTAACTTATTATGTCAAATGGTTATTCAGTTATAAATTTTTATAATCAGGGCAAGACTTTGTGCTCACCCTGTATTTCAATGCAGGTCAGATCCTAGTGCAGTACTTGATCTTCACAGAGGCTTGGTACAAGGGAACCAGTACATGGTACATCAAATTACAGAACTTAAAGCACTCAAAAGGTGGTAGTAGGGGAATAAAGATATTATTGGAATTACAAATGCCGTCTGCTACATACAGGACGGAAGATGAAAACGTTCATAGTACCTAAACTGTCATTATACTTATAATACAATTTGCCTAACAAATGAAGAACATCCTGAGATTGGTTTGATGCAGCTCTCCATGCTACTCTATCCTGTGCAAGCTTCTTCATCTCCCAGTACCTACTGCAGCCTACATCCTTCTGAGTCTGCTTAGTGTATCCATTTCTTGGTCTCCTTCTACGATTTTTACCCTCCACACTGCCCTCCAGTACTAAATTGGTGATCCCTTGATGCCTCAGAACATGTCCTACCAACCGATCCCTTCTTCTAGTCAAGTTGTGCCACAAACTCCTCTTCTCACCAATTCTGTTCAATACCTCCTCATCAGTTATGCGATCTACCCATCTAATCTTAAGCATTCTTCTGTAGCACTACATTTCGAAAGCTTCTATTCTCTTCTTGTCTAAACTATTTATCGTCCATGTTTCATTTCCATACATGTCTACACTCCATACAAATACTTTCAGAAACGACTTCCTGACACTTAAATCAATGCTCGATGTTAACAAATTTCTTTTCTTCAGAAATGCTTTCCTTGCCATTGCCAGTCTACATTTTACATCCTCTCTACTTTGACCATAATCAGTTATTTTGCTCCCCAAACAGCAAAACTCCTTTACTACTTTAAGTGTCTCATTTCCTAATCTAGTTCCCTCAGCATCACCTGACTTAATTCGACTACATTCCATTATCCTCATTTTGCTTTTGTAGATGTTCATCTTATATCCTCCTTTCAAGACACTGTCCATTCTGTTCAACTGCACTTCCAAGTCCTTTGCTGTCTCTGACAGAATTACAATGTAATCGGCGAACCTCAAAGTTTTTATTTCTTCTCCATGGATTTTAATACCTACTCCAAACTTTTCTTTTGTTTCCTTTACTGCTTGCTCAATATACAGATTGAATAGCATCGTGGAGAGGCTACAACCCTGTCTCACTCCCTTCCCAAACACTGCTTCCCTTTCATGCCCCTCGACTCTTACAACTGCCATCTGATTTCTGTACAAATTGTAAATAGCCTTTTGCTCCCTGTATTTTACCCCTGCCACCTTCAGAATTTGGAAGAGAGTATTCCAGTCAACATTGTCAGAAGCTTTCTCTAAGTCTACAAATGATAGAAACGTAGGTTTGCCTTTCCTTAATCTTTCTTCTAAGATAAGTTGTAGTGTCAGTATTGCCTCACATGTTCCAACATTTCTACGGAATCCAAACTGATCATCCCCGAGGTCGGCTTCTACCAGTTTTTCCATTTGTCTGTAAAGAATTTGCATTAGTATTTTGCAGCTGTGACTTATTAAACTGATAGTTCATTAATTTTCACATCTGTCAACACCTACTTTCTTTGGGATTGGAATTATTATATTCTTCTTGAGGTCTGAGGGAATTTCGCCTGTCTCATACATCTTGCTCACCAGATGGTAGAGTTTTGTCAGGACTGGCTCTCCCAAGGCTGTCAGTAGTTCTAATGGAATATTGTCTACTCCCGGGACCTTGTTTCGACTTAGGTCTTTCAGTGCTCTGTCAAACTCTTCACGCAGTATCATATATCCTATTTCATCTTCATCAACCTCCTCTTCCATTTCCATAGTATTGTCCTCAAGAACATCGCCGCTGTATAGTCCCTCTATATACTCCGTCCACCTTTCCGCTTTCCCTTCTTTGCTTAGAACTGGATTTCCATCTGAGCTCTTGATATTCATGCAAGGTGTTCTCTTTTCTCCAAAGGTCTCTTTAATTTTCCTGTAGGCGGTATCTATCTTACCCCTTGTGAGATAAGCCTCTATCTACTAAAAGAAGGAAAAAAAGGGAAAGAAGAAAAAAGGGGGGAGGGAGGGAGGAGGAGAAAGAAATGGACAGAGAGAAGGCAGAGGTGGAGATGAACAGAGAGGGAGGTGGGGGTGGAGGGGTTAATGGACAAAGATAGGAAGAAAAAGAGATGGAAAAAGACAGAACAGGGAGGAGGAGATAGAGGAAGTGGGAGGAGGAGATGAGCAGAGGAAGTGGGAGGAGGAGATGAGCAGAGGAATGGGAGGAGGAGATGGACCAAGAGAGAGGAGACCATGTATGCAATATATGTTGAAACATGTAAGTGGGGGAAGCTGTTGGAAGAGGCCTACTTCTCTTATATAAGTGAAATAAAATGTCTACTTGTAACAAGCATTGATCTGTTACAGATATGCCTGTTGTCATCCTTATTTTGATAATGTTATTAATGCTACTTTGTGGCAAAGATTGTTTACCTTATGGGCACTGATGTCGTAATGGAATGATTATAAGTGACAAGGCACTTTGCATCGATGTTAAAGGTACGTTACTCAGCTTCACTGCTCCACTGTAATGTACATGTCTCTATTTTGTGTTATATTGTATTTTATGTCACGGATTTGATGGTATGGTAACCTGAAATACATCATGAGAATATAAAAATAAAGACAAATTTTTGGTGACTAAGACAGATTGTGTAATCATTTCGATTTCTGCTGACGTTCTGCTATTTATACACATTTGAGAAAATATTTAATTCTCTTAATCATGTTTAAAAACAAACAAATTTTCTTTGGCAAGGCAGTATATTGCATTGTTGCTCCAGTCTTTTATTTAATGATTTCAAAGGGTCTACATTTCAGTAATATGTACAAATCAGTTTAGGATCCAGTATTAATTACCACATTTACTAGTTCCTGGCCATGTCACTATCACTATCCTACAGTAGTTATAAGAATTCTTTCTTCAGTAATGTCCAATGTTTTGATTACTGTGTTGTGTCTAGATATTCAATCTCTTCCTTTTTTTCTTTTATCAGTGCTTATGTCTGACACCTTTTTAAATCCCCTCTTGTTTCCTTATTCACACTTTAGACATAAATTTAGATGATAAGCTTCCAATTCTAATGTATTTTGCTGCATAATATGTTGAACTGTGCACATTTTATAAGCTGTCATTGTTTGCTGTATTTTAGTTGCAATTTCTTATAGATTTTTGGTATTTCATGGCTACTCTCACAGCTATTGATGCTGACGTGAGGAGGCTCATAACCAGTATATTCATCGTTTTTATACCGTAACTTGTCTCACCTTTGCACATGTGTTGACATGCAACACTGTATTATATATTGTCATGGATTGTGTTATTCATAAATATAATAACTGGCAGCAACACATACTGATATGTTACACCTACCTGCCTTACGTGTAGCTATAGGTGTATGGTAGTCTGTATACACTCCTGGAAATTGAAATAAGACCACCGTGAATTCATTGTCCCAGGAAGGGGAAACTTTATTGACACATTCCTGAGGTCAGATACATCACATGATCACACTGACAGAACCACAGGCACATCAACACAGGCCACAGAGCATGCACAATGTCGGCACTAGTACAGTGTATATCCACCTTTCGCAGCAATGCAGGCTGCTATTCTCCCATGGAGACGATCGTAGAGATGCTGGATGTAGTCCTGTGGAACGGCTTGCCATGCCATTTCCACCTGGCACCTCAGTTGGACCAGCGTTCGTGCTGGACGTGCAGACCGCGTGAGACGACGCTTCATCCAGTCCCAAACATGCTCAATGGGGGACAGATCCGGAGATCTTGCTGGCCAGGGTAGTTGACTTACGCCTTCTAGAGCACGTTGGGTGGCACGGGATACATGCGGACGTCCATTGTCCTGTTGGAACAGCAAGTTCCCTTGCCAGTCTAGGAATGGTAGAACGATGGGTTCGATGACGGTTTCGATGTACCGTGCACTATTCAGTGTCCCCTCGACGATCACCAGTGGTGTACGGCCAGTGTAGGAGATCGCTCCCCACACCATGATGCCGGGTGTTGGCCCTGTGTGCCTCGGTCGTATGCAGTCCTGATTGTGGCGCTCACCTGCACGGCGCCAAACACGCATACGACCATCATTGGCACCAAGGCAGAAGCGACTCTCATCGCTGAAGACGACACGTCTCCATTCGTCCCTCCATTCACGTCTGTCGCGACACCACTGGAGGCGGGCTGCACGATGTTGGGGCATGAGCGGAAGATGGCCTAACGGTGTGCGGGACCGTAGCCCAGCTTCATGGAGACGGTTGCGAATGGTCCTCGCCGATACCCCAGGAGCAACAGTGTCCATAATTTGCTGGTAAGTGGCGGTGCTGTCCCCTACGGCACTGCGTAGGATCCTACGGTCTTGGCGTGCATCCGTGCGTCACTGCGGTCCGGTCCCAGGTCGACGGGCACGTGCACCTTCCGCCGACCACTGGCAACAACATCGATGTACTGTGGAGACCTCACGCCCCACGTGTTGAGCAATTCGGCGGTACGTCCACCCGGCCTCCCGCATGCCCACTATACGCCCTCACTCAAAGTCCGTGAACTGCACATATGGTTCACGTCCAGGCTGTCGCGGCATGCTACCAGTGTTAAAGACTGCGATGGAGCTCCGTATGCCACGGCAAACTGGCTGACACTGACGGCGGCAGTGCACAAATGCTGCGCAGCTAGCGCCATTCGACGGCCAACACCGCGGTTCCTGGTGTGTCCGCTGTGCCGTGCGTGTGATCATTGTTTGTATAGCCCTCTCGCAGTGTCCGGAGCAAGTATGGTGGGTCTGACACACCGGTGTCAATGTGTTCTTTTTTCCATTTCCAGGAGTGTACATTGGAATTGTATATCAAAAGTACCCTTAGATTCTACATATACACTCTTCAGCAGATACTTATAATCTGTCTTGTATACTTGTAAAGAAATGGGGTTGGACTATTAAACTTTTGGATTAAAAGAGACCACTTATCAGAAAGCAGAAGTGCTGAGATGTCAATAGAGGCAAACAGAAGAAAGAAAACTTTCTAAATCGACTTCTAAACAGTTGTGTAAGCATGGTTTCTGGCTATTTATTTCAAGGTTAGCTTTTTGTCGTTGGACTTTTTATGATTTTTTGTATTGGTCATTATTACTATTGATGCGGCAGTTACTATTATTCCATGCCTGTTTTATTTTAGGCTGTTTCTATTAAAGACCACCATAATAAAACGTACAGTTCATTTAAAAAGTAGTTCTGCATTTAGATATTTGGAGTTTGGTTTTAAACTTGAGATGGAGAATTATGTTACAAATCACACACAACAAAAATATTGAATGCTGATATCCATATTACTATTGCAACCAAAAAAATTAATATGTGTAGCGCAATAAATAAAATACACCTCAAATTTTTTACACTCTAAGCAAATGATGATGTAAAAAAACTATCAAATGAGTTGAAAGTGTAGAACGGCAAATAAAATTGTCAATTTATTACTGGGTCTCCCGTAAGTGCTCATCTTTTAGAATAATATCACAGCTGGCATTCAAGTAGCTCTTCATTTAACACAGGGAACGGTTCACTGCCTGAGACCCAACTAACATTTTTATTATCAGTGAAAAAGGCGTTAAGACATGCAAATTCTTTTGAAATAAAGCTTTAAGTGACTCCGTGTACCTGAACAGTTTAAAGCTATATTTCAAAAGAATTGGCATGTCTTAATGCTTACATGCAAAAATAATACAGCTGAAGAAAAATGGCTATTCATGAAAAGAAGTAGATAGAGTTATATGACCCAATCACAGTAGGGGGAAAAAAAAACAATGAAAGAATGCTGTTTCACTCCCTTTCATTAAAAAAGTAATCCAGCGAATGAATATGATTTCACAGACTGGTGGCAATCCTGTGGAGGTGTTTCCACTCTGCCATAGGCAATATCTGGCCCCATGGGAACCAACTACTGTAATCACACAAATGACTCACAAAGTTGTGGTATAAGAACATCCATATTACATAGAGAACTCCAGGGAAATTACAAATGGGATCAATCACCCTCTGTAGTTCCACCAAGTCTCACAGCCTTCTTGGAGCATACACCTAAGGAAAATGGAAAATGAACAGCCAGAAGTAATGGAGATACAAGAGGGTAAGTGTTATACAGATATTATTCTGGTTCTTAAATTGCAATACAAAGACATGTCCAGTACCTTGTAAAAATGATCTATAGATGAACACAACCACAGCTGTGGTATACTCAGTATGATTATCATGACAATGTCATACATCTATAGACAAATTTATTTGTATCTTTTATAATCTTCTACAGTTACAGTGCCATTCAGCAGTTGTGGACGTATAAAATCATAAGGGTATTGGATGTCCTCTTCAGAGGCAATGTTCCAGTGTACTTCTACTGCTGGAACAAATGGTGAAGTGATGTTACTGTTATTGCAGAATGGTCAAGAGAGCAACCCATCAAGTTTCACACACAATCAATGTAGACAAGTTTCTTGGTTGTGTTATCTAGAGTCTTTGATGAATGTCTGAAGTCTACAGTGGGAAATGAAAGAAATATATGAAGTTGTCCTGATAGGTGAGTTAATCCCCCTGGCATCATAGAAAGAACAAAGTAATTGTGTTCTGTATTCATATTATAATACAATTTTATATTCCCTCATCTAATACCATACACATGTCTTCGTTTTAGAAAATGACTTTTCTCATAATGCATGGAGTTAGATCTATATATCATTGTCAGACAAACTGGTGGTTTTTGTTCCCATGGCCAATGTCACATTTGTATTTGCTATCACTGACACCAAGAAAGAAACTTCCCTTATTACTAAACATTGATTTGTACCATTTGTCCTTCCAGCTGTATCTTTCAGTACACTGTTTGAGGTAGACTGCAAAGTGATGATGTGTCATAGGCATCCTGATGATCAGCAATTCACTCATGGTACACCTTTCAGTACATAGTTTCTGCCGCAGTTGCCATTCAGTCAACAACAGCTCCTAATACAATGCACGGTCCAGGTCAGATTTCATATTCTGCTGGTAACCAAAACCAAGACACGCATCTCCCCTGGGTGTCTAACACCAGCAATGTTACACAGATGATGTCTCATTACTAACATGTTGAGCAATTCATCAGGGCCAGTCTACCTAACACAGGCTGATTATACCACCTTTCAGAAATTCAGTTAATTTAATGGATATTATCCATCAGTACCATTATGGTGATATTTACTAACTCAATAAAATCCTTAAAATGAGAGACAGCTATATCAGGAAGTCAACTGCAATTATTATTTGTTTAGTACTTTCATGGTCAGTATGTGGATCCTGCTTCACCCTTTTCATAACAACTTGAATAATTACCTTTACTGCACTCTCCCACCATGCCACACATATATGATGTTTAATTTGTGACATCTTTAAAAATACCCATCTTTCATTTTGCTTTAGCATGTAAGCACTTCCCTTAGAATTCATACCTCAGTGAGCACAAGTTTTTACCTTAGATTGAATTAGAGCAACATTCCAGTGTTCTGTTGATTCTACAAAGGAAAGGAAAGTAGTTCAAACCAACCAGATGCCACTCAGTTATCAAGAGCATCCATAGTTGCAACAGGTATTTTCCCCTTACGGATACATATCTGAAAGTGTTGCGTGGCACAACAAGCAAATTTTGCAAACTCTTGTAAGGTTGGTCCTTTTGATAACCCACATGGTGGAAGCTCTGTTTCATGTTGTTGAAGCCTTCCCTTTGACCCATCTTGTCCAGGCACAACATGTATCTGCTTAGAGACATACTCTGAAATCTCCACATGAAATCAAATTTAGGATCCAGGGATCATCCTAAAACCACCTGCAGCCAACATCTGCCAAGGTAATTGTTTTGTATTGGGTGACTGAGGACTAGTAATCCATAACATTATTTCATCTTAGCACAGTAAGTGTATGGTAGCAATGCAAAGGACACAGTCACAGCTCTATTATGTATGTATGGGTTCTCAGGCAAATACAGTATGAAGTAACAAGTGTCATATGTTATTTAAATTGAATCTGCTCCTGAACAATGAATCTAGTCAGTGGAGAAAAATCAATGTAATACAGTGAAACAGAAAAACAAATTAATGATTGTGGAGCTTTACTTCACTCGCAAAGATGAGATAAGGTACAACTACACAAACACTGTGGAATAGGATTTCAGTTGCTGATACTACATGAAACATAGCAAAGAGAAAGAGCTCCACTTGCTATGATACCACTTCTAACATAGATAATATTTATCTCCTTTCTGCTCTCTTTCAGTTACCTAACATATTAAGTCCCAAAATTCCTTTTATAGCTGTAATTTTCAAAATCTTATCATTCAGTGCATTATTTGCAGGTTACTGATGACAACAGTGTAAATGGTTCATGTAGAAACATTTTATTTAACAAAACATTCAAAATTTAAAATTTGTAATTAAGTCCTGTGCCCTTGAAATTTTGTCCATGCTAATAATTATTTGATGTATGATTGACAGTTTTCTGAAAACTGTGTAACTGAAAAGTAACCTTTACTTAAAATTAGTTTTATTGAAATATATGAGTATGTTTGGATCTTTAAATGTTATCCTTTTGAAAGTACAGTAGTCTAGCTCTGTAATACTGATTTATCTGTTTGCAAAAATGTATACTAATAATACAATAACAATTTAAGTGATGATATATCACCGTTATAAGACCTGACTTTCCAGAAATTTCTTGGTGGGCTTTTGTAAATCCCAAGTAGAAAAATACATGCCTAAATATCCAGTACATAAAATAGAACATATCATCAGACCAGTCGCATGCATACATATGAAGATATAGTTATGCATCATCGCTTCTGTAAATTTCAAGCAAACATTTATAGTACAAGGCTTGCATTACTGCCACATATTCGAGTATTTTAGACTGTTTGAAATGTATGAGGTTTACTGACCTGAATTATTACAACTGTCAAATTTACTGCAGTAAGCTGATCTCCACCAAAATGAACAGAGATAATAAATATACATAAATGCCAAAATCTACTTTGATTGTGTTGTGTGAAGTTATTTAGTCACTCAAAACAAGAAACAATTGGCCAATGAAAGAAGAAGAAGAATCTCCAACTGTTCAATGGAAGAAGAAGAATTCAGAGGTACCATTCTGATAGTTCAACTAATTTACAAACATAATCAAAAGATGTATTAAGTTTAGATTGTCATTAAATCTAATTAACAGAAGACAGGTTTCATTTGAAGCAGTAACTTACTTTGGCACTACTAGGGGTTGGGTTCACTATGAGTCAAGCACTACCAAATGAAGAACTGATGGCAGAACAGCAGCAGGAAGACAGTGAGGATACTCTCAGTGAATGCCCACTAGGCAGTTGCTGTGTGGTACACTGCTGCTGCCACTGAGAAACCAGAAACCTGAAATGAAAAGAGGATGATATAAGAGAAAATAAAGTTTATAAGGAATGATTTTATAATTAAGACATTTCAGTTCACTTGGCAAAGATTAGGCTAATTTTCTATGTAAAAAAATAAACACTGCAACTTATAATCAATGGCAGTAGCACTTCTTAATCATGATGAACTAAAAGATGGTGATATAATTGTGACATAAGGTCCAGTGTAAGATCCATACAGTGTGTATGTGGGGGAGGGAGAAAGGGATTGATGATGGTGGTGGTGGGGGGGGGGAGGGGGGGGGGAGAGCAGAGGTGTGTGTGTGTGTGTGTGTGTGTGTGTGTGTGTGTGTGTGTGTGTGTGTGTGTGTGTGTTTCTATGATTTGCTACAAATACTATGACATGAAATACAAAATTTCAAGGCAGTAACAACTCCACTGCACAAATATCTAGTGACAGACATATTCATTTTAAGTTATTTACATTTAATCACTCAGAAAGTGACACTAAATGAGGGAAAATAAATGAAGCACCACACTTAACCATCCTAGATGCATAACTAGGCGTAGTGTGGTTTTAAAGGTTGGGGAGACTCTTCAGTTATTATAGGGAGACAAAATAGTACAATAAACACTAATTTAAACAAATGAAACAAAATGTGTCAAATAAAACAACAACTAAAACTACTACTACCACTACCACTACCACCGCCACTAATAATAATAATAATAATAATAATAATAATAATAATAATTAACTTGTTCAAGAAACGATGACAAATTGGTAGAACTACAGCAGCAAGAGAAGAAGCACTTATATTTGCTTATGCACAAGTGCAATGCGCCTGTCTTTTCTTTCCATGAATAAGTCTATAACTCGGTCTACAAAGATCTGATAACTGGATAGCTCTCCAAGTAGTGTCTTTTCTACTCAAATGTTGGACATTGAATTCCTTAAATAATTCTTCACTCGTTTAAGAGTACTCATGCTTCATTCACTGCTTGCTGTAGTTGCAGGTAGTGTCAAAACCAAACACAGCAACTCCATTGTTTCTTCATAAACAGAGTCTAAATCATTGTTGACAATTTACTTTAAGAGGATTCTTGGAGATAAGCGTTTTTTCTCATCAGTGTATATGTTACACAGTTCATTTTCAAGTGGTTCGTGTTTGAAAAAAGGGTACTTTTCTAATAACTGAAGCAGTTTCAACTGGTCGAATTCTTTTTAATAGTTCGGAAAACACTTTTCGTTCAGAAGTTCAACAACCTGAATTTGGGGAAAGGTCTGCAGCTCGTGGTCGTGCGGTAGCGTTCTCGCTTCCCACGCCCGGGTTCGATTCCCGGCAGGGTCAGGGATTTTCTCTGCCTCGTGATGACTGGGTGTTGTGTGATGTCCTTAGGTTAGTTAGGTTTAAGTAGTTCTAAGTTCTAGGGGACTGATGACCATAGATGTTAAGTCCCATAGTGCTCAGAGCCATTTGAACCATTTTGGGGAAAGTCTAAAATCTTCTTTCCATCTGAACAATTTGCGAAACCAGTATCTCATAAGTTAGTGCCCTGAAAGATATTTTTTGACTGTCACAGAATGATAAGTTGCCATTCAAACACAGGCTACATTTAATGCATTCATCAACGAATGTTTCTGTTCTTAATTGTTGTAAGTTTCTCAAAACAGTTCCTATTTTGTCGTGGCAAACAGTTATACTGACAGATTTTGACTGAAGAACATTAAAGATATGATCAACGTAAACAAAGCATGCTCGGTAGAAACAAAGCAAGTAGACAAACATAGGATCATCCATTCGTCGTTTCATTCCTACAGCACAGCTCAAAGATTCTGGGTTCCACTGAGAGTCTGTATCATCAATTACATAATTAAAAACACTATATAGCTCTGAGAAATGACTAGATATTGTTGAACCTGCCCTGGAATGAAAGTTCCAGCAAGTGTTGCTTGGATGTGGCAGTTTAAATCGTTTCTCAGTTAGCAATACAGTTCGTTTTGATGATTTGCTGAAAAATGAATGGAATGCAGTAAGATCACTTACAAACATGCATACTTGTTATATGATTTTGCAGGCGTATTACAGTACCAAATTCAGTTGGTGTGCGTAACAATGAATAAACAGCGCATAGGGATAGAACTGCTTCGCCAGTTGTTGTAGTCCTCTTTCTCTGCCCGCATTACTGAAGTGCCATCATATGTTTGACTAACCACTTTTCCTACCACATTCCATTCTTTCAATACTGCATGAATAATGATTGACAAACCTTAAGCAGTTTTATCCTCAGAAACATTGTAAAATCCAACAAATCATTCCTCAATTTTATCTAAAATACAGGACTTGAATATTATACTCATTTGACTCTTGCATGACACGTCTAATGTTTCATCAGCCTGAATCAAAATGAAACTGCACTTCTGAATTTCATTTTTTTTTCTCATTAACTGCCAGAGTTTATCATTTCTATTACATCATTCTGTATATGTTAGAGAAGTTCCTTTAAAGGTTGAAGATGATGACAGATGGTCTTGGATTAACTTCTCTCCTTGAGTTACTAAATCCAACAATTCCAGAGAGTTACCTTTGTTGCTGGAAGATTGCTCTTCTCGATGGCTGCGAAAGGCTAGTTCTTGTTTACAAAGAAATACCATTACCTGAATAAGACAAGCCATTACTCTCTTATTGGATGCAACTTGTTCGTTGTATTTTATTGCTGTCAAACAAGTGGCTTCAGAGAGGGTGTGCTCAATTCTACTTTTGCCCAATAACTGAAATGATTCTTTGTTCTGCAGGTGACATTTTGATACCTGATGCTTTTGTGTTTTCTTGTCAAAGTTATTTATTGTACAAATGCCCTCATTGCACCATTCTTTTTCACCACCAAACAGAAAACATATATAACAATATAATCTGTTATTAACTGCATTCGCAGTCAGCCAAGCATACTTTTTGTTCCAGGCTGTCTGAAAAGTGTGTTTTTGGTTGGCATCACTTAAAACTACACTGATTATAGGAGTAGGTCATTTGCCCTTCAATTCACACTTTTTATGTGCGTTAATGTAGAAAAAGGCCTTTTTAATAAAAATTCAATAAGGTGTTCAGTTGCTAGCTCACTCATGTTGGCTATACAACGAAAATATGCACTAAAATCGCACAAGAATGGCTATGAACACAAACCGCATGACTGTTCACTTCCGTGTTAAAAGCCAGCATAGAAATGGCAGAGACTAGTCTCGATACCTGCTAGTAAGTGCAGCACACCGGCCATCGTGGATGAAGGGAAGTGGAGGGGAGCTGCGAGTGCCACTAACGCTCAGATGCACACAGTCAGGTAAGGGAAGGGAGGCAGAGACTGAGAGCAGTCGAGTCTAAAGCAGGCAAATACACCAATACTCAGGGTGTGGTGTGGGCTACAAAACTGATGTCTTCGCACATTTAGAGCTCTTAGTAGAAAGTTACTTACATTTTTGTTATGAATTACTGTTGCATTTAAGCATGAATACAGGGGAGACTAGGTCTCAAAGTCTCCCTTCACGCTGCGCCACTGGTCAAGTGTTGTAGACGTAGCTGACTGAGAATTGCTTATACTATAAAGTTAAGCATGTCATATACTAAGAGCTATACAACATAATAGTTGCAGGAAAAAAGAAATCTGTGTGTATTACCTTCAATTGCCTGTGGACTAATGTACATGTTAAATGGCCGTGCAGAATGGTGAAGTTCTTGCTTCCAAGTTAAGAATTGTGAGGAGAAGCTATGGAATTACAATGATATATTTGAGTATTGATGGGGCCGTGATGTTACCTCAAATTACACCTAAGACCCTGAGAACCATATGGGCCCAAAGCATAGAAGCATAGTTTTGGGAAATATGTATGTTTGTGAAACTCTGGTTTACAAACAAACCTCAGGTTTCGTAGGTCTGAATTGCTTTGTGAACAAGTCTCAACATCTTATACCTCCTATGAAAAAATAATGTACCCACTTTATCCTATGAAATATTAATTAATATTTAATACAATACTTATTTTTAATGTTAATTTTCAAAATTTTCATATAGCCTATAATGAGACCATAAAGAATGGATACTAAATGCACCAAATACACAGTTATGATCTATTCCAATACTTCAAAGTTCTTGTTATGAGAATTTTCATGAAGCACATTCTGGGGCTTGAGGTTTAGATAAAACAGAAAATACACCTCCAATTATGAGGTATTACCACAATGTGCATGATATACATAATAAATGATGTTGTCAACCCTAGATAACATTTGAGCAGCACAAATGAATATCAGAGAAATCAGTGAGACAGCCTTTCATGAATGTTCATAAATACAGAGTGGGGTTAGAGATATAGATAAAGCTGGTTCACCATAAGATCAACAGATGTCTCGAGCATTCATACATGTTAAAGTCTCAAAATTGACTATGGTGCGCATTAGGCTCTTACAGTTCTCAGTGCCTTAATTATTGTGAATGACAATCAATGAAGTTCAAAGCAAAGAACATTTTCAGCAGATCTGTGACGTAAAAAGTTATGACATGGCACATCAAAGAGAACTATATGAATCCTCCATCACCATCATGTGAATAAGAGGAACAACCTCACACACAGAAATAAATGGTCCTTGAAAATGAATCCACAACATGAAACATTAACAAAAACCTACAGACATTTCAAATGTCATTCAAAGTTTTATTTAATGTTCAAATCTTAGGAAATCAAACCCCTTTATTAAGAAATCATGTTCACTTGGATATTTGCTTTAAAATATAAAGTCATTTTATGTAAACTCTCAATCAAATGGGAATTTAATTGAGGTATACTTTCACAATATTTTGAGAACTGAAATGCAATTGAGAATTGATAGCGGCTGCATGAAAAGTAAAATTTTATACTTCTTACTTCCGTTTCCTTCACCCATTCCATACAGCCAGACAGCAGTACAAAAAATAATGTTACCTTTTGCTCAGTGATACTGCTCTTGATTTTCAGTCATGCAGGCCTTCATTCATAGTCTTTAAAATCCATCTTTTGTTTGACAATTTTGATTTGATAAACAAACTCTGTTCTTAACTTCTGCTGCTCATTTAACAGTCATAGGACACAATCCTAGGTATTCATTGCTACAATGAGTCATGGCTCATCAGACATTGTAAATGAATCCCTAAAATTTAAAATCTTCAAAAACTGTTGTGTCATGTTGGATCCAGTTCATTATGGAGTAACATCAGGTTCAATACATATTCCTCTAATCCAGCAAAACATGATTGCTCCTGAGAAGCCTAAATGTATATCTGACTCTCCATAAGATCAAGAGTATAATATCTTATACATAATTACATACATCATTTGTCATAGGATGACTAAGTACTGAGATTCATGATAGAACACTTTTCTGGAATGCAGTGGCACATATGCATTAGAAAAAGCTACATGTTTGCACTCACAAAACTCTGCTTTCCATCTGTTTACTTCATTGTGTTCATAACAAACAAAATTGCTAATGAGAAACCTGACATCTGAACCTTCATAATAAAAGAATTTAATGGTATTTAAGTTGCCAAAAAGCCTATAAAATATGAGTCAGTTAGATCTATAATCAACTCTTCCATTTATTGTAAGTCAAAAAGGTGTAAACCATGATGCAATAATCACATGACAAATGTCAAACAAGAAATATGTAACACTTCTGACACCGCTGGAAAATGCAACAATGAGCAGTGTGGGCTTCCAGTGTGCTAAAATAGAAGACAACATCTACACCATTGCTTCGATGTGCGGAAAACAGATGGGACATAAATGTATGTAAACAAATCAGAATGAGTTATGAGTCTACAGCCATGTGTGCTCATTTGAAACTTCCTATCGGGTTGAAACTGTATGCCAGCCTGGGACTCAGACATACATTAATCCTGGTTCCATAGATCATGAATATGACATTTTATAATGATGTAGAACATGTCACTTAAACGTAAGTTTTCTTTACACAAAATAATGCATTAATTAATTTTCTTTTTGCAGTTACTACTTCATATCTAAGAATTCATCTGCTAAGTAGAAGGAGTTGTCATTCAGAAATTCTTTAACTTTGCTTTTAAATGTTGGTTGGCTATCTGTCAGACTTTTAATACTGTTTTGCAAATGATTAAAGACTTTTGTAGCAGCAAAATTCACCCCTTTCTGTGTCAAAGTGAGATTTAATCCAGAATAGTGAATATTATCCTTTCTTCTAGTGATGTAGCTGTGCACTTTGCTGTTATTTTTTAATTGGGATGGGTTATTAATGACAAATTTCATAAGTGAATATATGTATTGTGAAGGTACTGTGAATATCCTGAGTTCATTAAATAAATGTCTGCAAGGTGATCTCAGGTGGGTTCCAGCTAGTATTCTGATTACACGCCTTTGTGCAATGAATACTTTCTCTCTCAATGACAAATTGCCCCAAAAAATGATGACATTAGAAAGCAGTGGATGAAAATAGGCATAGTAGGTTAATTTACTGATATGTTTACCCCAAAATTTGCATAACACTAGCAGCATAAGTAGCTGAACCTAACCATTTTAGCAGATCATCGATGTGTTTCTTCCAATTCAATTTCTCATCAATGCACACACCCAGAAATTTTGAGTATTCTCCCTTAGCAACATACTTCTGTTCACAGTGTATATTTATCAATGTGGTTATGCCATTTACTGTACAGAATTGTATAAACTGTGTTTCTTCAAAATTTAGTGAGAGTCCATTTGCAGAAAACCACTTAACAATTTTCTGAATGACTTTATTTGCAATTTCCTCAGCTGATTCTTGCTTCTTGGGTGTGATTACTACACTTGTATCAGCAAAAAGAACTAGCTTTGCATCGTCATGAATATAGAGTGGCAAGTCGTTAACATATATTAAGAACAATAAGGGACCCAAGACTGAACCATGTGGGACACCATTCTTGATACCTCCCCAGTTTGAGGACTCTGTTGGTTTCTGCTGACTATATGTACTACTAATTTCATCCTTCTGCAGTTTTCCAGTTATGAATGAATTAAACCATTTGTCCACTGTCCCACTCATACCACAATACTTAAGCTTATCTAGTAGAATTTCATGAACCACACAATCAAAAGCCTTTGAGAGAGCACAAAATACCACAAAGGGTGATATTCGGTTATTCAGTGCATTTAATATATGATCAGTGAAAGCATATACAGCATTTCCTGTTGAATCGCCATTCTGAAAACCAAATTGACATTTTGTTAGTACTTCATTTTTACAAATATATGATGCTACTCTTGAATAAATTACTTTTCAAGAATTTTGGATAAAGCTGTCAGAAGTGAGATTGGGTGGTAGTTGTTAGCATCAGACCTATCCCTTTTGTATGCAATGGTTTAACAATAGCATATTTCAGTCTATCTAGAAAAATGTCCTGTTTCAGTGAGCTACTACATATGTGGCTGAGAATCCTACTTATCTGTTGCGAACAAGCTTTTAGTAATCTGTTGGAAATGCCATCAATTCCATGTGAGCTTTTACTTTTGGCTTTTTACATGGTTTCTTACAATTAAATTTCACTGTTTTCTTAGGGAAACTGTTCTCAAATATACTCACGAAGATATAATGAAAGAAGTTAAATTTTAAATTAGCATCATTCTCCCTGTACACCTCATCCCAGTCTAACTATCGCAAGCTTTCCTTAAAATTTTGAATTGTTAAATTGTTAATGGAACCCACTATTTTGGAGGACAGTTTTGCATTACTGTATGGAGCTATATCATATACTGTAACTAGCTGTGCATCATGATCAGACAGACCATTCTTAACAGGAAAAGTTTTTATTTGATTAAATTTATCTTGGTCTATAAAAATGTTATCTATCAGTGTGCTGCTTTCCTGTACCACCTGGGTAGGAAAATTGATAACTGATGTCAAATTGAAAGAACCAAGTAATACTTCAAGGTCAGGCTTTCTATCGGACTCTTTCAGAAAATCTATGTTGAAATCCCCACAAACAAAAATTTACTTTCCTTTGTCTGACAGGTAACACAACAAAAAACCCAAGTTTTTTAAAAATAGTTGAAAATTTCTCAACAGGGACCTATACATGGCTACAATTATAAAAGTGCCACTATTTAGTTTAAGCTCACATGCACATGCTTCTATATGTTGCTCTACACAATACTTTTTAGTTTCCAAATTTTTCACACTATGACAGATTTTAACATATATGGCAACTCCCCCTCTCTGCATAGTGTCTCTAGTTACACGTGCTGAAAGCTTGTATCCATCTACTTTTACCGTGGCCATACCTGTAACTATATGGTTTTCAGACAGGCATAGTACATCTAATCCACCCTCTGTTTCTAAATCTTCTAAACAAACAAGATGCTCATCTACTTTGTTTTTTAACCCTCTGATATTCTGATGCAATATATTATCATTATTTTTCACTGTGCTTTTACGTGAATCTTGTGACACTAACATTATTTTTCACTGTACTGTTATGAGAATCTTGTTATATTTTCACAACTCTAGTACCTGCCTGCCCTACTTGGGCAAGTGCTCTACCAACTGAACTATCCAAGCATGACTTACAATCCGTCCTCACAGCTTTACTTCTGGCAGTACCTCATCTCCTACCTTCCAAACATCACAGAAGTTCTCCTGCATAACTTGCAAGACCAACACTCAAGGAAGAAAGGATACTGTGAAGACATGGTTTAGCCACAGTGTGGGGCCTGTTTCTAGAGTGAATTTTCACTTTGTAGCAGAGTGTGTGCTGATTTGAAACTTCTTGGCAGATTATAACTCTGTGGCAGATTGGAACCAACAACTGAATCCATTGCCTTTCATGTGCAAGCACTCCATCGACTAACCTGTCTAAGGATGACACAACCTGCCCTCACAGTTTCATTTCCACCTGTACCTCATCTCCTATTTTCCAGACTTCACAGAAGTTCTCCTGCATTCATTCTGGAACAGTCCTCTAGGCTGTGCCTACATCATGTCTCCTCAATATCCTTTATTCCACAAGCACTAATCCTACAAGGTAGGCATGAGAACTTTTGGGAAATCTGGAAGGTAGGGTACAAGGTACTGGCATATGTAAAACTGTTGATGTGGGTTGTGAGTTGTGCTTTGATAGATCAATCAGAGTAGTTGCTCATAAAAGGCCAAGGTCCCAGGTTTGAGTCCCAATCTGGCATACAGTTTTAATCTGACAGGAAGTTCCAAATCAGCACACACTCCACTACAGAGACAAAATTTACTGTGGGAACAATCCTCCAGGCTGGGGCTGAGTCATGTCTCCACAATATCTTTTCTCTCAGGAACGCTAGTGTGGCAAGATGTGCACGAGAACTTCCGTGAATTTTTTATTTATTTGTTTACTTATTTATTTACATTTATTGCACATAGGCCATGAAGCTGATGCCTTCTGCAAGACATAGGTTGAGTAGAATAATGTAGATAACACTCAAGTACAGTAGTGGTACATACATTCATCTTAACATCCTAATTATATTCCATGAAATGAAAAATAGATTAGAATTTACTGAATGAGTATAAACATTTACTTATGAAGAAGGCTTTTAACACCCTGTGGAATAGCTTTTGTTCACAAGTTTTCAAAGGCTGTGGTGGCTTGTTGAACCATATCTGCCCATTAATATATGGACTACTGTCAGTTATTTTTATTTTTGTCCTCTGCCTGAAGTAGTTACCCTTACTTCTAGTTTCATAATTATATGTATCATTTCATTTATTTACTTTGTTTTTTCTATCTAGAAAATTTTTATAAGTTTATACAAATATAAGAAAGAAACTGTTAAATATTTACGTTAGATGAAGGTTTTACAACAGGAGTGTCTAGATTGTAGCTCATGCATTAATGTAATGGCTCTTTTCTGCAATACTAATATTCTATTCAGGTGCAGTGCTTGTAGCTCAGTCAGTAGAGCACTTGCCCAAGAAAGACAATGGTCCCAGGTTCAAATCCCAGTCTAGCACGTAGTTTTAACGTGCCAGGGAGTTACATTTGTAAAGTTCTAATGTGTACGCTGGAGAAGTTTGAAGAAGTGAGGATAATTCTAGTTTTAAGCTACAAATACATAAAATATGATAAAAGTGGCAATGCATCTAACTGTAAGTAACTCCATATACAGTGTTGCAATGAAGCAAGCATGGTAAGAACACAAGGGTACAGTTCAATTTCATCCATTGTATGTTATCACAAGCAACACAGTTATTTATTTCAGATGCTCAGATAACACAGTAACATTGTTGTTCTGTTCAGTGTCCACCATAGTTAATAATAATAGCTACTAACTTCTCATTTTGTTGTTGAAGGGACAATAAACTACACTTTTCCTTCCTTCTTATTTCCTTGTTTTTTAATAAATTTGAAATAAAATATAATGCAAATGAAGTGCTAATATTCAGTGAATTCAGACTGATAGATCACAATGTAAAGGGTAATTTATTTAGCTTCTTTGCAATATGACTCAATTTACACCAAGCAGAAAAAGAAGTGATGATCCAATCTTGCACTGAATATAGTAAAATTACTCTAATATAAAGAGGATCTCTTCATATCTCTTGCAATGTATGTGGAATTGATGAGGTACAAAATAATTTCAACACACAATTTACAGTGGCTGAAACAAAGGAGCAGAGATCCAATTAGAGGTTACCTCATACTTTTGAGACTAAGGAATCAAGGTACAGGTGATCAATTTAGCTTATATTAATTTAGATGATGTTCTGTTGCACCATCTGAGATTGTCAAATTGTTATCAAAGCGTACCTGCAGTAATTAATTATGGCTGTGATGTAATAATATTAATGGAATTTCTGTAAATCAAGTAATTTACAAAGGACAAATCTTACATGGTCTTCATACCAATAGTAAATTCCACAGTGTATGTGGTTAAACATAAATAACTGTGTATCATACCAACTTTAGCTTTACTTATAATGACTGTTGTGATTATGAGTACTTGCCCCCAAAATCTGATCACTGACTAGATAAGGAAAAAACTTGTAAGTGCATTCACCATGCATCTTCCAAAAGGAACTAATCTGTAAATACAACAACTTTAGAGTATTTTTCTCTTTGTGGGCTAAGTAAGTTGCAGGTAGCGTTTCAGTATGTTTTTAGGTCTTAAACATAATGCTAACTCTAGTGTATATTTATGGCATTATGTACATAGAAAATATAATGCTCCACTGGTTACAAATCTTTATTTTCTATTCAAATCTCT
This sequence comes from Schistocerca serialis cubense, assembly GCF_023864345.2. Classification (NCBI taxonomy): domain Eukaryota; kingdom Metazoa; phylum Arthropoda; class Insecta; order Orthoptera; family Acrididae; genus Schistocerca; species Schistocerca serialis. The sequence goes on along the minus strand of NC_064640.1, from coordinate 690,484,647 downwards.
ATTTTATGTTCTCTTTGTTCAGACTCTAGCAAAACCAGATACTTTTCTTTCAAGGTAACACTTATGGTGCCAACAGTGATGTAAAATAAAGAAGGCATTAAAGTGGAAAATTGTTGATCCATCTGTCAGTTAATCGAATGTTATTATGAATCTCCTTTTATAAAAGCTGCAGTGTACCCTTAGGTGCATAGGCCATCTACTTCTCCTCGTTCTGCAGTTAAAGCATGCACATTGTCAAACTATATGAGAGAACAATTTACATTTTTTTTAAGAACCACAATATCTGGATTGATGGATTGATTTAAAATTATTGGGCACTAAACAGCCTGTCTCACAAAAAATTTCACATACATTCTTTCTCCAGTATATCTGTTCATAGCATCATCACCCACCCACCCACCCCATGAACCATGGACCTTGCCATTGGTGGGGAGGCTTGCGTGCCTCAGCGATACAGATAGCCATACCGTCGGTGCAACCACAATGGAGGGGTATCTGTTGAGAGGCCAGACAAATGTGTGGTTCCTGAAATGGGGCAGCAGCCTTTTCAGTAGTTGCAGGGGCAACAGTCTGGATGATTGACTGATCTGGCTTTGTAACACTAACCAAAATGGCCTTGCTGTACTGGTACTGTGAACGGCTGAAAGCAAGGGGAAAATACGGCCGTAATTTTTCCAGAGGGCATGCAGCTTTACTGTTTGGTTACATGATGATGGCGTCCTCTTGGGTAAAATATTTCGGAGGTAAAATAGTCCTCCATTCAGATCTCTGGGCGGGGACTACTCAGGAGGACGTTGTTATCGAGGTGAAAGAAAACTGGTGTTCTACGGGTCAGAGCATGGAATGTCAGATCCCTTAATCGAGCAGGTAGGTTAGAAAATTTAAAAAGGGAAATGGATAGGTTAAAGTTAGATATAGTGGGAATTAGTGAAGTTCAGTGGCAGGATGAACAAGACTTCTGGTCAGGTGAATACAGGCTTATAAATACAAAATCAAATAGGGATAATGCAGGAGTAGATTTAATAATGGATAAAAAAAGTAGGAATGCGGGTAAGCTACTACAAACAGCATAACGAATGCATTATTGTGGCCAAGATAGATACGAAGTCCATGTCTACCACGGTAGTACAAGTTTATATGCCAACTAGCTCCACAGATGACGAAGAAATTGATGAAATGTATGATGAGATAAAAGAAATTATTCAGATAGTGACGGGAGACAAAAATTTAATAGTCATGGGTGACAATAGTAGGAAAAGGAAGAGAAGGAAACATAGTAGGTGAATATGGAATGGGGTTAAGGAATGAAAGAGGAAGCCGCCTGGTAGAATTTTGCACAGAGCATAACTTAATCATAGCTAACACTTTGTTCAAGAGTCATAAACGAAGGTTGTATACATTGAAGAAGCCTGGACATACTGGAAGGTGTCAGATAGATTATATAATGGTAAGACAGAGATTTAGGAACCCGTTTTTAAATTGTAAGGCATATCCAGGGGCAGATGTGGACTCTGACCACAATCTATTGCTTATGAACTGTAGATTAAAACTCAAGAAATTTCAAAAAGGTGGGAATTTAAGGAGATGGGATCTGGATAAATTGAAAGAACCAGAGGATGTAGAGAGTTTCAGGGAGAGCATTACGGAATGATTGACAAGAATGGGGGAAAGAAATACAGTAGGAGAATGTGTAGCTTTGGGAGATGAAATAGTGAAAGCAGTAGAGGATCAAGTAGGTAAAAAGACAATGGCTAGTAGAAATCCTTGGGTAGCAGAAGAGATATTGAATCTAATTGATGAAAGGAGAAAATTAAAAAATGCAGTAAATGAAGTAGGCAATAAGGAATACAAATATCTCAAAAATGAGATTGACAGGAAGTGCACAATGGCTAAGCAGGGTTGGCTAGAGGACAAATGGAAGAATTTAGAAGCATGTATCACTTGGGGTAAAATAGATACTGCCTACAGGAAAATTAAAGAGACCTTTGGAGAAAAAAGAACCACTTGCATTAATATCAAGAGCTCAGATGGAATTCCAGTTCTAAGCAAAGAAGGGAAAGCAGAAAGGTGGAAGGAACATACAGAGGGTCTATACAAGAGCGATGTTCTTGAGGAAAATATTATGGAAATGGAAGAGGCGGCAGAAGAAGATGAAATAGGAGATATGATACTGCGTGAAGAGTTTGACAGAGCACTGAAAGACCTAAGTCAAAACAAGGCCCCGGGAGTAGACAACATTGCATTAGAACTACTGATAGCCTTGGGAGAGACAGGCCTGACAAAACTCTACCATCTGGTGAGCAAAATGTATGAGACAGGCGAAATACCCTCAGACTTCATGAAAAATTTAATAATTCCAATAATTCCAATCCCAAAGAAAGCAGGTGTTGACAGATGTGAAAATTACCGAACTATTAGTTTAATAAGTCACTGCTGCAAAATACTAACGCGAATTCTTTACAGACGAATGGAAAAACTGGTAGAAGCCGACCTCGGGGAAGGTCAGTTTGGATTCCGTAGAAATATTGGAACACGTGAGGCCATACTGACCCTATGACTTATCTTAGAAACTAGATTAAGAAAAGGGAAACCTACGTTTCTAACATTTTTAGACTTAGAGAAAGCTTTTGACAATGTTGACTGGAATACTCCCTTCCAAATTCTGAAGGTGGCAGGTGTAAAATACAGGGAGCAAAAGACTATTTACAATTTGTACAGAAACTAAATGGCAGTTATAAGAGTCGAGGGGCATGAAAGGGATGCAGTTGTCGGGAAGGGAGTGAGACAGAGTTGCAGCCTCTCCATGATGTTATTCAATCTGTATATTGAGCAAGCAGTAAAGGTAATGGAAGAAAAATGCAGAGTAGGAATTAAAAGCCATGGAGAAGAAATTCAAACTTTCAGGTTCGCTGATGACATTGTAATTCTGTCAGAGACAGCAAAGGACCTGGAAGAGCAGCTGAATGGAATGGACAGTGTCTTGAAAGGAGGGTATAAGATGAACATCAACAAAAGCAAATCGAGGATAATGGAATGTTGTCGAATTAAATCAGGTGATGCTGCGGGAATTAGATTAGGAAATGAGATGCTTAAAGTAGTAAATGAGTTTTGCTATTTGGGGAGCAAAATAACTCACGATGGTCAAAGTAGAGAGGATATAAAATGTAGACTGGCAATGTCAAGAAAAGCATTTCTGAAGTAGAGAAATTTGTTAACATCAAGTATAGATATAAGTGTCAGGAAGTCGTTTCTGAAAGTATTTGTATGGAGTGTAGCCATGTATGCAAATGAAATGTGGATGATAAATAGTTTAGACAAGAAGAGAATAGAAGCTTTCGAATTGTGGTGCTACAGAAGAATGCTGAAGATTAGATGGGTAGATCACATAACTAATGAGGAGGTATTGAACAGAACTGGGGAGAAGAGAAATTTGTGGCACAACTTGACTAGAAGCAGGGGCTGGTTGGTGGGACATATTCTGAGGCATCAAGGGATCACCAATTTAGTATTGGAGGGCAGTGTGGAGGGTAAAATTCTTAGAGACCAAGAGATGAATACACTAAACAGATTCAGAAGGATGTAGGTTGCAGTAGGTACTGGGAGATGAAGAAGCTTGCACAGGATAGAGTAGCATGGAAAGCTGTATCAAACCAGTCTTTGGACTGAAGACCACAACAACAACAGCATCATCATAAGCTAAGGGTAATTATAAAACAGTGGATGGCATGAAGATGCCTGGTTGTTTGTGGAATTAATACAATGAAAAAACTCGGGAAAAAAACCCATTGAAATCTTGATCCAATTAAACTGGGCAGGACTCTAGATGTCACAAAAGATGTCAACAATTTTCTTGCTATTGTGTGGTCATCACCTAAAACCGCACCTCAGCAGACCATACGTAATCATTTAGCAGTATTAAAAAGACACGAAGCTAAAATATGATTCATCGTGAATGTGACACTGCAAACACTGGATGTGAGCATGTATTCATGCCACAAGGGATAAGCATTTCTCATTAAGGACTGTCTGATACAAAGGTAATTGAGGACCACTCCAGCCCTTCATTGAAGAGAGACTGCACCATGATTGAATAGCTAGTTTGGTTAACCACAGATTCTACATCTACATCTACATTTATACTCTGCAAGCCACCCAATGGTGTGTGGCAGAGAGCACTTTACATGCCACTGTCATTACCTCCCTTTCCTGTTCCAGTCGCGCATGATTTGCGGGAAGAACGACTGCCGGAAAGCCTCCGTGCGTGCTCGTATCTCTCTGATTTTACATTCGTGATCTCCTCAGAAGGTATAAGTAGGGGAAGCAATATATTCGATACCTCATCCAGAAACACACCCTATCAAAACCTGAACAGCAAGCTACACCGCAATGCAGAGCCCCTCTCTTGCAGAGTCTGCCACTTGAGTTTGCTAAACATCTCCGTAACGCTATCACACTTATCAAATAACCCTGTGACGAAATGTGCTACTCTTCTTTGGATCTTCTCTATCTCCTCTGTCAACCCGACCTGGTATGGCTCCCACACTGATGAGCAATACTCAAGTAAAGGTTGAACGAGTGTTTTGTAAGCCACCTCCTTTGCTGATGGACTACATTTTCTAAGGACTCTCCCAATGAATCTCCACCTGGCACCCACCTTACCAACAATTAATTTTATATGATCATTCCACTTTAAATCATTCCGTGTGCATACTCCCAGATATTTTACAGAGGTAACTGCTACCAGTGTTTGTTCTGCTATCATATAATCATACAATAAAGGATCCTTGTTTCTATGTATTCACAATACATTGCATTTGACTATGTTAAGGTCAGTTGCCACTCCCTGTACCAAGTGCCTATCTGCTGCAGATCTTAATGCATTTCGCTGCAATTTTCTAATGCTACAACTTTTCTGTATACTACAGCATCATCCTTGAAAAGCTGCATGGAACTTCTGACACTATCTACTAGGTCATTTATATATATTGTGAAAAGCATTGGTCCCATAACACTCCCCTGTGGCATGCCAGAGGTTACTTTAATGTAGACATCTCTCAATTGAGAACAACATGCTGTGTTCTGTTTGCTGAAAACTCTTCAATGCAGCCACACAGCTGGTCTAATATTCTGTAGGTTCTTACTTTGTTTATCAGGTAACAGTGCGGAACTGTATCGAATGCCTTCCGGAAGTTAAGGAAAATGGCGTTTACCTAGGAGCCTGTATCTAATATTTTCTGTGTCTCATGAACAAATAAAGCGAGTTGGGTCTCACACAATCGCTGTTACCAGAATCCATGTTGATTCCTACAGAGCAGATTCTGGGTTTCCAGAAATGACATGATACGCGAGCAAAAAACATGTTCAAAAATTCTACAACAGACCGATGTTAGAGATACAGGCCTATGATTTTGCTCGACGACCCTTCTTGAAAACTGGGACTACCTGTGCTCTTTTCCTATCATTTGGAATCTTCCATTCCTCTAGAGACTTGTGGTACACTGCTGTTACAATGGGGGCAAGTTCTTTCGCGTACTCTGTGTAGAATCGAATTGGTATCCCATCAGGTCCAGTGGACTTTCCTCTGTTGAGTGATTTCAGATGCTTTTCTATTCCTTGGACATTTATTTCAATGTCAGCCATTTTTTTCGTTCATGCCAGAATTTAGAGAAGGAATTGCAGTGCGGTCTTCCTCTGTGAAAGAGCTTTGGAAAAAGGTGTTCAGTATTTCAGCTTTATGCGTGTCATCCTCTGTTTCAATGCCATCATTGTTGTTGGTTACTTCCAGCCATTGTGTTTCACACTCCACCATCATTCTCTTTGTCACACATGACACGATAGCCTGTGGTGGGACACTATGGCGAACTGTGGTGTTTTCCTGATTGGATGCTTTAGCTTTGTCGGTTTTATCATTCCCCTTGATATCAATGTGTACAGGTACAGAGCAAAAAGCCATCTCTTTCCTATGCCTTTGAAGGAAGTGTGTAGTGCTCCTGAACCTCTGAACTATTTTCTGGTATATTCTTAATAGCCTATAGAGCAGTAAGAGTGTCTGTGCAAATGAGACACCTCCCATCACCAAGAAATCTCATCTGCTCCAGTGCTTTCTTGACTGCTCACAGCTCTACATAGAACATTGAAAAGTGACTTGGCAGGTTGCTTTTAATCACAAAATGAGAGAAGGTGACAGCACCTAACACTGTCCCTTGTTTAGGTCAGTCAAAAAAGACTGCCATGTATTTGTGATAATCCAGTAAAATGTTTTTAAAACCTGTTTTAAAGCTATAGCAGTGTCTTGATCTTGTTGTACTCTGCAATTTTCAAGTTACATGTGGACCTGGCAACCATCCAGTGAGGGTTTTTACTCCATCCCTGTTCAAGAACTGATATGTCTATTACAAAAAGCTGCTTGAAACATTCCTTTACACAGACATGAAAAAGCCTAGTTGTTTGGTGACTGGTGAACCTTAGTTGTATGGAATGTTCAGACCCAATACTAACAACAAGATGTTTGGAGATACACTTTAGTTTGAATAAATGTCTCACCATGAGAAAAACTCACTGGATGGTAAGAGGTAGTTCATCAGCCTCTAAACACTGACTAGGTAAGGACTGGTTTGGTATGTTCCTGCACCCAGTCTAATGCCTATATTTTGAACAACTTTAAATATGAAGGTCTAGCTGATCCATAAACTATTGTGCCATAGTCAAATCATGTGCAGAGACAGTTCTATAGACTGTGAGCAGGCTGGACTGATGGGTCCCCAGTTCTTACCACAAAAACATTTTACAATGACAAACTAGTTCATAGTCAGTGTCAGTGTCCAATGGGCACAATATTTCAGCAGTGACCGTGTTGCCATCATCAGGTGGTTCCAAGATGTTTAATGCCTTTAGACATCTGCAATTCACAGCATGAGGGTGCAGCAGTCTTGTTAATCTTTGTTCAAAGATGATGCTGAAGAACCACAATGAAATCTTAAAATAACAGATGGTGCCAACATCTGAAGTTCTGGTAAGGAAAAAGATGTGCACAAACAATTAAAATACACATGAACAGTTTTTCCAGTAGAAAATGTAAAACCAGCCACATCAACCCAATCTTTCAGTCTCCTAAGGGTCAGCTGTAGTTGCCCTGTAGTATTTGTGAGAATGGAGGAAGAACAGAATAACAAAAAGTCATCCACAGATTAGAAATATTTGACTGGGTACCTCATTTAGGAAGAGATTCTATAGATTTCCGTGATACAAAGGGTGAAGCACAGAATATTACTCTGATGAACACAATTGTGTACCGAGAATTTGTCGGTGTATGTAGCACCACCTTCATACTCGAAGTATCATTGAATATGGATGGACCACAGTAATATGGGGAGACATCCATAAAAGTGCCATTCATGTAGTTGTTGGTTGAGATCATGTCTCGAGGTCATATCACATGCCTTCTCCAGATGAAATAAGATACCAATGAACTGCTGTTTGCATAGGACTGATTCTTGTATCAGTCCTTCCAATTGGAGTAGATTCTAAAATGTTGGCTGGCACTTCCAAAACCCATATTACAAATGATTAGTTGATTCCCCAATTTCAAGAGTTCACACTAGAAGTTGTCTTATTATCCAGTCATGGGTTTTTCCTATACAGCTAGTGAGTACAATATTCCTGTAGCTGTCTATAGATAACCTATCCTACCCTGGATTGAGAACTGATATGGCAGTAGTTAGCACAGCCTGCGGTTCCCACATGGAGAAGGGGTAGTTGTACTGGTCTGAAGTGTTGATTGAGAGGCGTAGTCTGTGTTTCTCCATGTGCCCCCCGTGGTGATGGAATCAGTCAGTTATGTAAGAGGTGGGAGTCAAAATGTGAATAAAGTGTTTAACCATTTTCTGTGCTATATCCCTGTGTGCTATTTGGAGAAAACCATTGTTTACTATGGCAGATATTGGACCTGGAGACTTATTCCCTGATGTGTTCTGAATTGACTCCCATACCTTCGTTGTTGCTGTGCAATTGTTAAGGGATGCTAAAAACTTTCTCCATATACTCAGTTGTCCTGTTTGATGATTTGTCGAGCTTTAGCCCACATCTGCTGAAAGGCTGCAAAATTGTTTCAACCTGACCAATTACTAAACATACACAATGCAGCTAATCTGTTTCTAACAGCTACCCAACATTGCTCATTGCTAATTCTATCAAGGGATCACTTTCTTCTAGGCTGGCTGGAATATATAGCGGTGGAGGAATCAGCAACATGGTACATCAAATTTTTGATATGATCCACCAACTTCTGGGTGCTATCACAGAGTCTGGATACAACCATTTTGGGTGTATAGCGATCATTTAACTCTGCTGAACATCCATTTAAGTAGCCTTCATTCAGCTGCTGTGGACTCAGCTAGATGAAGCCACATGAGAAGATGGTCACTTGAGTATAGATCCCTCATCACTTCCCATGTAATGATATCTGTAAGGGCAAGAGGGCATAGATACAGATTTATGACTGACAATGGCCCAGTCACTAGGCAGAAGTGCATAATTTCCCCAGTGTTAAGTGTGCAGATATCCTCTGACACAAGGAGCCCCTCAATTACTAACCTCTTGTGCAGACAGTGGATGAGCCCCAGAGACAATGTATGCATTAATGGCACCTAGTAACAGGAATCGGCAGGGGAGTTGTGGTGGGATGTATTAAGGAGATAATACAAGGCATGATGGTGGCTATACAGCTAGTGCAGCCATTTGGCACTCAGTGATTATGGTTATGAGTGAGGAGTTAGTTGATAAACACAGCTACAAAACCCTTTTCTCACTCACCACTTATGTCATCCTTCCTGTGAAGGTTAAACTCTAACAACACAGGATTATCTGTGGCATTTAAGTGCATCTCCTGAAGGCACATGCACGTAGGCTTTTCCTGCAATAGCAGTTTTCATTTCTCCAAATGTGCCCCAAAACTGTTCATTTTCCTCTGAAGGATGGGAAACATTTTAACCACAAGGCTTAACTTCGACTGAGTCCTGTAGTCTAGAAGGGGAGTTCAAAATGTTGGGAGGAGGATTAGATGACTTTTGTGGAGCATACACATGTATTTTTAGGTCCATTGGACACACTTCTCCATCAAATATTAGTGAAGATCTATGGTGAGAGAGTTTGATGGTTTGCTTTTTAGGTCTGGTCTTTACGCTTAATACTTTCCCTTTCCATGAGGAGAGAGGTGAAGAAGTAGAAGCAGATATCTTGTGACCAGATTTCAATTTTGGAGAATAAGTGAACTGTTTTTCCCTTGTAGTCAACACTGGATTGTTAGCCAAGCTAATAACTGCAACAGCATGTTTGCAGCTACAGCTACATGTATGGGTGACTGTGGCAGCATCTGGGCGTTTTCATTGAGGCATCTGACTTGACAACTGCTTGCCCTACAGTGGTAGAGAATGAGGTTGTATAGTCTTGAAAATGTTTTATGTCTCCATTTACACTACCTGCCTTAGGACACAAAGCTGCTGAATCTTCTGCTCCTGTACATAGACAGTATATTCTTTGACCATACTGGATGGTCACCTGAGCAGTTAGCACAACATAGTGGCAGGGTGCATGGTGACCTTGGATCACGTGCATCTAAACCACATCTTCCACATGTAGGCTTCCTTTTGCATGCTCAGACTGTGTACCCAATTTGCTGGCATTGAAAGCAGCATATAAATATTGAAGGACTCTATGACTTATGAAACCAGCTTTTAAATGTTCAGATAACATGGGTGACCTAAAGTAATTATCAAGGTAGGTGTTTTTCCTACTCCACTGCCCACCTGTTTTAACATGTTTCTCACCTCAACTATAACTTTGCTTTCCCATTCTGCTAAAAGTTCATTGGGGTCCAAGATCACTCCTTCATACAACACCTTTTATGTAACTGAGGGTTTTGTGTATTTCAATAATAGGAGGGGAAAATTTCTGCCCTTCAGGCACAGATAGAGCAGGCTAGGGAAGATCTGAACAGGTTAAGGAGGGAGAAGGGTAAAGAGAGGTGGGAAGTGGCAACAGGTAATAGAAGGAACGGACCTAGAACTTTGTCAGACAGCTTTGTGGTGAATGTGAAGAATAAGTTTGACCTGTTGCTTCTGTTAGAAACTGATGAGCCTCAGACAGATGTAGGTGTAGAGAGTGCACAACAAACTTTCAGTAGAAAATTGAATGAGAAAGTAGGGAAGTCAGCAGAGGGAAAGAAAGTTTGGTAGTTAGGTAGTTCACATGCCAGAGGTGTAGGCCAACTTTTGCAGGACCAGTTAAGATCAGAATACCAGGTCACAATTTTTTTTTAAACCTAGTGCTGGTCTGGGTCAGGTGACAGAGAATTTAAGTTCACTATGTACAGATTTTACCAAGGAAGACACCATGGTTATTAAGGGTGGGCCGGGCAATAGTATTGACAGAGATTCTGGGTACAACATAGAGTGCAACCTGGCAAAGATTGCAACAGCAACGAGACATACCAGTGTTGAGTTTGTGTCTGTTCTGAGATGCAGTGACCAACCTCATTTAAACTCTTCTTTCGGAAGAGTTAATTTGGAGTTGGAATGGCTACTTGGATCAGGTGCGGGGGTCACACATTAGTTTGGTTCCTGTTGATTCTCTCAGTAGGTAGGATTATACTAGACATGGCCTACTTCTCAATAGGAAAGGGAGGGGCAAACTGACTGGGCTAATAGCAGGAAATGTAAGGGGAGCAGGTACGGCCATGAGTGGTAATATACCAGTGGTCATAGGTGTCGGGGCAGCACCTTTTTTAGGATAGGTAGGACACAATGTAGTCAAGTTCTAGGAGAAGTAAATATTGAAACAAACCTTCAGTTTGAGAAAGAAATCAAACAGCATAATCCTGCCACATTGCATCAGAGAACACAGCTGTTGGTTAAGAATTTTATTTCCACCCGATTTCATCTTCATAAATATGAAATGCCAACTATCTTTAGTGCATCAAAATATTCGAGGGCTTCGAAGTAAAATTAATGAACTACTTATGTGCATTGATGAATTAGAGTCATCGAACCCAGTTGATAAATCTGCCTCTCTGAACATTTTAAGTTTCACCTGTTGCTTCAGTTAGAAACAGATGAGCCTCAGACAGAAGTAGGTGTAGAGAGTGCACAACAAACATTCAGTAGAAAATTGAATAAGAATGTAGGGAAGTCAGCAAAGAGAAAGAAAGTTTTGTAGTTAGGTAGTTCACGTGCCAGAGGCATGCCACAGGGTAGTGTTATGGGACCAATGCTTTTCACAATATATATATAAATGACCTATTAGATAGTGTTGGAAGTTCCATGCGGCTTTTCGTGGATGATGCTGTAGTATACAGAGAAGTTGCAGCATTAGAAAATAGCACCGAAATGCATTAAGATCTGCAGCGGATAGGTACTTGGTGCAGGGAGTGGCAACTGACCCTTAACATAGACAAATGTAATGTATTGCGAATACATAGAAAGAAGGATCCTTTATTGTATGATTATATGATAGCGTAACAAACACTGGTAGCAGTTACTTCTGTAAAATATCTGGGAGTATGCGTACGGAAAGATTTGAAGTGGAATGATCATATAAAATTAATTGTTTATAAGGTAGGTGCCAGGTTGAGATTCATTGGGAGAGTCCTTAGAAAATGTAGTCCATCAACAAAGTAGGTGGCTTACAAAACACTTGTTCGACCTTTACTTGAGTATTGCTCATCAGTGTGGGATCCGTACCAGGTCGGGTTGACAGAGGAGATAGAGAAGATTCAAAGAAGAGGGGCACGTTTCTTCACAGGGTTATTTGGTGAGCGTGATAGCATTACGGAGATGTTTAGCAAATTCAAGTGGCAGACTCTGCAAGAGAGGGTCTCTGCATTGTGGTGTAGCTTGCTGTCCAGGTTTTGAGAGGGTGCGTTTCTGGATGAGGTATCGAATATAGTGCTTCCCATACTTATACCTCATGAGGAGATCACGAATGTAAAATTAGAGAGATACGAGCTCGCACGGAGGCTTTCTGGCAGTAGTTCTTCCTGCGAACCATGCGCGACTGGAACAGGAAAGGGAGGTAATGACAGGGGCATGTAAAGTGCTCTCTGCCACACACCGTTGGGTGGCTTGGGGAGTATAAATGTAGATGTAGATGTAGAACATCATGTGACCACTGGTATAGATATGTTAAACCTTACAGAATTTAATTTAGCCTCTTACTTCTGCTGACAAAATATGGAGAAAGGAGGAGTTGACACATTTATTAAAAACAGTTTTAAATGGAATAATATTGACATTAATAAATTTTGCTTAGAGGAGCACTTAGACGCATGTGCAGCAGAGACAGAATTTCATGATAGGTCCTTAATAGTAGTAACCATATACAGAGCACCTTCAGGAAATTTCAACCTGTTTATAAATGGTCTTGAAGATTTATTAGCTCATCTAAAATTAAAAAAAAATACTGTCAGTGAACAGTTACTGAAATCAGTTACATGTCATTCAGTTTGATTCCTACTGTAAATTTCCCAAGTAGTGTATACAAATGTTCTAAGACTGCCATTGATAATATCTTTATAGAAAATTCTAGGAAACTATGCCACATTACAAAACCTGTAGTAAATGGGCTATCTGACCATGACATGTAACACCTAATATTAAATTTTGAAAATTGTCAAGTTAAAACATCTATCAGAACTGAGTACACAAGGCCAATAAAACAGCCAAAAACTGAGAAATTTAGGAGATTGCTCAAAGGAATTAATTGGATGCATGTTTACAGCATTCAAGACACAAATGGAAAATACAAAATATTCATTAATAAAGTTAGCACCCAATTTGAAAATTGTTTTCCTCTGAAGGTAACTCAAATTAAGCAGAGGTGTAATAAGAAACCATGGATTACACATGTGAGAGAAAAAGGAAACTCTACCTGATATGTAGGGACACCTTTGATACTAGCATTATAGCTCATTACAAAATTACTTCAAAATATTGAAGAAGGTGATCCAAAAATCTAAACACCTGCATTATGAGGAGAAGATGAATACATCCAGCAATAAAATAAAAACAATTTGGGATATAGTTAAGTCAGAGACAAGAAGGACCAGAAATGAGGAGGAACCAATAGCTCTAAAAATAAATGAAACCCTGGTAACAAATGCACGTTGTGTTGCAAACCATTAAAACAAATATTTTGTCTCTGTTACTGATAGCATGGGTTTGTCAGGTTCAGTAAATAATGCAATGGAATATTTGAGACCAGAGCACACAAGCAATCTCAGTAAAATGGAATAGACACTTACTTCACCCAAAGAAATAGAATCTATCATAAAGTCCCTGAAACCAAAGCATTCTAGTGGTTATGATAACATATCAACAAAGTTAATAAAAGAGTGTTCACATGAACTTACTCATATCTTAAGTTATTTGTGTAACCAACCACTTATCACAGGAAAATTCCCAGATTGGCTTAAATATGGTGAAATTACACTTCTCCACAAGAAAGGGGACAAAGAAACGCCATCAAATTACCGACCAATCTCACTTTTGACAGCTTTTTCAAAAATCTTTTCAAGGGTTATGTTCAAGCATCTACTTAACCACCTTAGCAAAAATAACATATTGTCAAAGCCACAGTTTGGGTTTTTATTAAGGGTTCTGATATTGAGAATGCTATTTACACTTACAGTGAAAATGTCCTTAATTCATTAAACAACAAATTAGAGGCAACTGGCATATTCTGTGACCTGTCAAAGACTTTTGACCCTGTGAATCACAGTATTCTTTTAAATAAATTAAAATATTATGGCATCACAGGTAGTGGTGCAAAGTGGTTTCAGTCATATCTTACTAATAGAAAACAAAGGGTGTCATTATGTAGCACTTCAGTAGTAGGCAATCAGACATTATCTGACTGGCAAGAAATTACATGTGGTGTTCCCCAAGATTCCATACTAGGTCCACAACTTTTTCTTGTGTATATTAATGAGCTGTCATCTGTTACATTACCAGATGCCAAGTTTGTCTTATTTGCAGATGATACAAAAACTGCAATAAATAGTAAATCAAATATAAATTTAGAAAGGGCAGCTAATCAAATTTTTACTGACATTAATAAGTGGTTCATAGCCAATACACTGTCATTAAACTTTGAATAGAGCCACTATATGCAGTTCAGAACTTCCAAGAGATTTCTTTCTAGAGTGTGTATAAAATATGATGACATGGAAAGTTGAGAGTTTAAAATTCTTGGGATTACAACTCGATAATAAATTTAGTTGGGAGTGACATACTAACGAACTGCTAAAGCACCTAAACAAGTCTGTCTTTGCAATGCGAATGATGTCTTTGCAATGCGAATGATGTCAGATGTAGGAGATATAAATGTAAAAAAAAGGCATATTTTGCTTGTTTTCACTCCATTATGTCATATGTTAACACATTTTGGGGTAACTCCACAAACCGAGAAAAAATTTTTAGAGTACAGAAGCATATAATAAGAGCAATGTGTTGTGTAAATCCAAGAACATCATGTCGAAACCTATTCAAAGAATTGGGCATACTAACCGCAGCTTCTCAGTACATTTATACCTTAATGAAGTTTGTTGTAAATAATACATCTCTTTTTCTAACTAACTGCATAGTACACAGTGTCAATACTAGGAATAAGAACAATATACATAAAGATTTAAAATCACTTACACTTTCCCAGAAAGGAGTCCAGTATTCAGCAACACTTATTTTCAGTAAGTTACCAGCAACTATTAAGAGTTTAGTTTCAGGCAAGGCACAATTTAAACATAATTTAAAAGAATTTTTGTTTGCCAACTCCTTCTGTTCCACCTATGAATTTCTCAACAAGTGCAGTAGGCCATTTTCTTGAAAATTTATTATACTTTAATTTTTGACAATGCTTGGTTGCAACACCCAAGTAGTACCTATTGTGTGAATGATGGATTTCTGGAAAGCAGATGTAAGTCTTAAGTCTGTAAATAGTGGAAGTTTAATTTCAAATCTTGTATATAATTTGACTGTTCCTAACTGAGGATTATTGAAATGAATAATTTACTTCAATTTTTGACAATACTTGGTTGTAATAGCCAAGTAACTAGCTACTGTGTGAATGATGGATTTAATGAAAGCAGATGTAATTACTAAACTTGTAAATATTAGAAGTTTAATTTTAATTCATTGACATAATTTTACTGTTTATTGACTGAGGATCATTAAAATTAATGAAACTCAAGTTTTTCTAATTCATTTTTGTGATGTGTTTATCAGACATGTCCCACACCCAGGAGGAGCCCCTCTTTGGGGGTTTGTTGTTGTTGTGGTCTTCAGTCCTGAGACTGGTTTGATGCAGCTCTCCATGCTACTCTATCCTGTACAAGCCTCTTCATCTCACAATACCTACCGCAACCTACATCCTTCTGAATCTGCTTAGTGTATTCATCTCTTGGTCTCCCTCTACGATTTTTACCCTCCACACTCCTCTCCAATACTAACTTGGTGATCCCTTGATGCCCCAGAACATGTCCTACCAACCGATCCCTTCTTCTAGTCAAGTTGTGCCACAAACTTCTCTTCTCCCCAATCCTATTCAATACTTCCTCATTAGTTATGTGATCTACCCATCTAATCTTCAGCATTCTTCTGTAGCACCACATTTCAAAAGCTTCTATTCTCTTCTTGTCCAAACTAGTTATCGTCCATGGTTCACTTCCATACATGGCTATACTCCATACAAATACTTTCAGAAATGACTTCCTGACACTTAAATCTATACTCGATGTTAACAAATTTCTCTTCTTCAGAAACGCTTTCCTTGCCATTGCCAGTCTACATTTTATATCCTCTCTACTTCAACCATCATCAGTTATTTTGCTCCCCAAATAGCAAAACTCCTTTACTACTTTAAGTGTCTCATTTCCTAATCTAGTTCCCTCAGCATCACCTGACTTAAATTGACTACATTCCATTACCCTCATTTTGCTTTTGTAGATGTTCATCTCACACCCTCCTTTCAAGACACTGTCCATTCCGTTCAACTGCTCTTCCAAGTCCTTTGCTGTCTCTGACAGAATTACAATGTCATCAGCAAACCTCAAAGTTTGAATTTCTTCTCCATGGATTTTAATACCTACTCCGAATTTTTCTTTTGTTTCCTTCACGGCTTGCTCAATATACAGATTGAATAACATCGGGTATAGGCTACAGCCCTGTCTCACTCCCTTCCCGACAACTGCATCCCTTTCATGCCCCTCGATTCTTATAACTGCCATCTGGTTTCTGTACAAATTGTAAATAGCCTTTCGCTCCCTGTATTTTACCCCCACCACCTATAGAATTTGAAAGAGAGTATTCCAGTCAACATTGTCAAAAGCTTTCTCTAAGTCTACAAGTGCTAGAAACATAGGTTTGCCCTTCCTTAATCTAGCTTCTAAGATGAGTCATAGGGTCAGTATTGCCTCACATGTTCCAACATTTCTACGGAATCCAAACTGATCTTCCCCTACATTGGCTTCTACTAGTTTTTCCATTCTTCTGTAAAGAATTCGCGTTAGTATTTTGCAGCTGTGACATATTAAACTGATAGTTCGGTAATTTTTACATCTGTCAACACCTGCTATCTTTGGGATTGGAATTATTATATTCTTCTTGAAGTCTGAGGGTATTTCGCCTCTTTCATACATCTTCCTCACCGGATGGTAGAGTTTTGTCAGGCCTGGCTCTCCCAAGGCCGTCAGTAGTTCCAATGGAATGTTGTCTACTCCGGGGACCTTGTTTCGACTCAGGTCTTTCAGTGCTCTGTCAAACTCTTCACGCAGTATCATATCTCCCATTTCATTTTCTACATGCTCTTCCATTCCACAATATTGTCCTCAAGTACATCGCCCTTGTATAGACCTTCTATATACTCCTTCCACCTTTCTGCTTTCCCTTCTTTGCTTAGAACTGGGTTTCCATCTGAGCTCTTGATGTTCATGCAAGTGGTTCTCTTATCTCCAAAGGTCTCTTTAATTTTCCTTTAGGCAGTATCTATCTTACTCCTAGTGAGATAAGCCTCTACAACCTTACATTTGTCCTCTAGCCATCCCTGCTTCGCCATTTTGCACTTCCTGTCGATCTCATTTTTGAGACGTTTGTATTCCTTTTTGCCTGCTTCATTTACTGCATTTTTATATTTTCTCCTTTCATCAATGAAATTCAATATTTCTTCTGTTACCCAAGGATTTCTCCTCGCCCTCGTCTTTTTACCTACTTGATCCTCTGCTGCCTTCACTACTTCATCCCTCAAAGCTACCCATTCTTCTTCTACTGTATTTCTTTCCCCCATTCCTGTCAATTGTTCCCTTATGCTCCCCCTGAAATTCTCTACAACCTCTGGTTCTTTCAGTTTATCCAGGTCCCATCTCCTTAAATTCTCACCTTTTTGCAGTTTCTTCAGTTTCAATCTACAGGTCATAACCAACAGATTGTGGTCAGAGTCCGCATCTGCCCCTGGAAATGTCTTACAATTTAAAACCTGGTTCCTAAATCTCTGTCTTACTATTAGATAATCTATCTGAAACCTGTCAGTATCTCCAGGCTTCTTCCATGTATACAGCCTTCTTTTATGATTGTTGAACCAAGTGTTAGCTATGATTAAGTTGTGCTCTGTGCAAAATTCTACCAGGCAGCTTCCTCTTTCATTTCCAAGCCCCAATCCATATTCACCTATTACGTTTCCTTCTCTTCCTTTTCCTACTACCGAATTCCAGTCACCCATGACTTTTAAATTTTCATCACCCTTCACTATCTGAATAATTTCTTTTATTTCATTATACATTTCTTCAATTTCTTCGTCATCTGCAGAGCTAGTTGGCATATAAACTTGTACTACTGTGGTAGGCATGGGCTTCGTTTCTATCTATGCTGTTTGTAGTAGCTTACCTGCATTCCTATTTTCCTATACACTTTTAAACCTACTCCTGCATTACCCCGATTTGATTTTGTGTTTATAACCCTGTAGTCACCTGACCAAAAGTCTTGTTCCTCCTGCCACCGAACTTCACTAATTCCCACTATATCTAACTTTAACCTATCCATTTCCCTTTTTAAATTTTCTAACCTACCCGCCCGATTAAGAGATCTGACATTCCACGCTCCAATATGTAGAACGCCAGTTTTCTTTCTCCTGATGACATCCTCTTGAGTAGTCCCCGCCCGGAGATCCGAATGGGGGACTATTTTACCTCCGGAATATTTTACCCAAGAGGACGCCATCATCATTTAACCATACAGTAAAGCTACATGCCCTCGGGAAAAATTATGGCCGTAGTTTCCCCTTGCTTTCAGCCTTTCGCAGTACCAGCACAGCAAGGCCGTTTTGGTTAGTGTCACAAGGCCAGATCGGTCAATCATCCAGACTGTTGCCCTTGCAACAACTGAAAAGGCTGCTGCCCCTCTTCAGGAACCACATGTTTGTCTGGCCTCTCAACAGATACCCCTCCGTTGTGGTTGCACCTAAGGTATGGCTATCTGTATCGCTGAGGCATGCAAGCCTCCCCACCAACTGCAAGGTCCATGGTTCATGGGCGGGTTTGGGGGTTTATGGAAGGAGTAATTAATCTACTCTAATCTAATCTGATCTATAGGATATTCCTCAAGTTTTTTGGTTTGCAGTAATTTGGGTGCTTGACTGGACGTCATTGTACCTGTGACCAGGTATCTATCTGCTGATAGACTTATAAACCCCAAAAATTCCCTCTACACCTTTTTGTGTATAGAATGGGGATGTTCTCTTGAATGTCCCCCTCTCTTGACTGTCCTCCTTTTCTCTCCATAACAATGAATACATTCTTATACATTGACATTGTTCTGTTGTGAGGGGCATTTGATATGTAATGCAACACTTTTTTTTCTGAAAGCAGGTTGGTTTTACTCACAATTCCAATACACCATATTATTCCCCAGGCGTATCTCTACAGAACCCTAATAATCTCCATTCAATGAGATGGCCTTATGCCACAATAGAGGGAGTGCCTGTATACCCTCATGGTACCAGTCAACATCAGAGCCAACGTCTTACTGCATCAATAGCCTCCCCCTCATCCATGCACTGCTTCCCATGAAGTGCATCCTTCACTAGGCGAAACAGATGGAAGTCATAAGGGGTGAGAGCCTGGTTTTATAGTGGGTGAGGAAGAACAGTCCAATGGAGTTGGCTGAGTCCCTCTAGGGTGTGCAGACTTGTGTGAGGCACTGGCATGGAGAAGGAGAAGTTCATTACTATTTTTGTGATGATGAACATGCTGAAGTTGTTTCATCAATTTGCTGGCCAGTGTGGCAGAGTGGTTCTACACGCTTCAGTCTGGAAGCGCGCGACTGCTACAGTCGCAGGTTCAAATCCTACCTTGGGCATTTCAGAGTGGATTGTTGCACCATGAGGGAGTACATCATACAGAATAACCCATTCAGAGTCCCAGAAGACTATCACAGTGACTTCACCGGTTGAAGGTGCAGCTTGCAACTTTTTCTTCAGAGGAGAGATGATGTTCTGCCTTTCCATGCGTGTCATTTTGTTTCTGGTTTGAAGTGATGGACTTGTGTTTCATCAATTGTGATGAAGTTTGACAAAAAATTGTCATAATCAACTTAACAACATGCAAGTAATTCTGCACAGATGGTCCTTTCTTGTTCTCCATGGTCTCTTGTTATCCTGTTAGGCAACAAGGAATCTAGCAGGAAAACACCTTTGAGGGCCCAAATGAGTGGACGAGTGTGTCAGCATTACCAACAGTGACATCCAGTTGAGCAGCAAGGTGTTTGAATGTGATCCATTGAGTACCTCAAATGAGAGTGCCTGCATGTTCCAACACTGCAGAAGTCACAGTTGTGTGTGGTTGGCAAGCATGTGGGAGCTTGGACAGGTTTGTGTGACCTTGTGATGATGACAGCTGCCTCGCCCAATGACTCACTATGTTTTTGGTCACTGCAAGGTCTCCATAAACATTCTGCAAGCACCTATGAGTATCTGTGATGCTCTGGTTTTCCACCAAAAGAAACTCAATGACAGCTCCCTGCTTGGAACTTATCTCTGTTACAGACACCGTTCTGAAGGCTACATATAGAGACACCACCAGTCAAAATGTCATGAAACTATAGGGGCTAAAGCAGGAATAATTCATTGTGTCCCACAAGAAAGTCCACATTTTTTCAACCAAAATTGACTAGGAAAAATAGTGTTGCATTACTCATTGAATGACCCTGAAATCTATGTGCCAGGTGGGTTGTCCGCCAGAGGTCTCTTTGTGGAGTTGGTAGAAAAATCTTCTAGTATCTCACTTCATCCACTTGAAATTAGAATTTTGTTGTTATTGTGATGTGTTGTGGTCCCAGAAGATACTACAGAACCATTTGTCTACTCAGAAACAGCTCTGCTTGCCTAGGGAAACATTTCACAGCTGAAGTGCTGCAGGTTTTCCAGAGGTCATTCATGAACTATTGTTCTTCCTCAAGAGCCATATTTGTCACTGCCCTGCAGCACACATAAAGACAAGTTTCCTTTTCTTTTAAGCCAAAACCCTCATTACATATGACACACAACTTATCTCCATCATGTCACACAGTGGTCACTGAAGCATGCTTATGGTTACAGAGGTGCTTACCAGTCCCCAGCTCATGAAAACTGTATCTTATAACTGACTGCAATTACAAGGTCACCCATGGTCTATGTGTACAGTTTGTAAGCTGCTGTGATAGATTTATCTCAACAAATAAAATGCTTTACACTGCTTGGCCTTTGTATAATAACTGTTAATCATTCTCTATGCCATGCACTACTGCCACCATTTTGCCACTGCAGTTTATTTATTTATCGGGTTTTGTCAAATCATGTGAGCCAAAGCTATTTTGTCTTGAAATCAGTCAATAGATAGTTAGACACTTCCTTTTCTGTTTCACTCACAAATACATCAAGGGAGAAATGACTTTCTACATGCCTCCTTAAGAGCTCTAATTTCTCTTATCAAACAATGGAAAATCCAGAACGGAACACAACAACACTATGAAAATGACAGCTGCCACCCACTACATAGATGAGATGCCGAGTCACAGACAGGCACAAAAGAAAGACCATCACAAAATAAGCTTTAGGCCAACAAGGCCTTTGTCACAAATTGATGACAGACACACATACACACAATCACACAACCACACCTCACACAGACATGACCGCAGTCTGTAGCAGCTGAAGCCACTAGTGTGATTAATTTGAGTATGACATATTTCCTGGAAAGCAGTAAATTTGAGGATGTTGTAATGAAAACTTTGACAATTTGCTAATAAAATTTTGACAGTCAGACTGTTTTTACTATCAACATGCTCTGAATCTGCTATGTGCATGACGAAGGTGAGTGTTTGTGAGAGTGTTTGTGGTTTACCATTCAATTTTTCAGTTCTATTGGAAGCCTGTGGGAAAGGAAACCTGTTATCCAAGTGCATATAATTTTTCTGTCTAATGTTTGTTGAATGAATATTGCTGTTTCTAGGCAATGAGTCAAAATGCCAACAAAAGAATCCAATTCTGGAGTAAACTGTACAGCTATGACAGAGTTAGCAGTATGAGAATCATGAAAGGTGGCCTGCATGAAGTATGCCAGTTGACATTTCATGTCAATCTGTCTGGCATTTTCTGGGCTATGAATATTATTGCTTAGTCCCCAGAATTGTCCCACAATATAACACAAAGTGAGATAATAAAGTGAAGGTCCAAAATCTTCCATATTTCAGAGTCAAAGACAGTGGAGGTCATTCTTATTGTGAAGATAGCATCATTCAGTTTGTTGCACATGATTATGAATATGATACTCTGAAGAAAGATTTGTAATAGCTCTCAGTCATAAGGATTTAAAATAGTTTACTTCATTGAGTGTTTGATGACACTGATACAGTAAAATTTCATGTTTACAAGAAATCTATGTCATAAATAGTATGCACTTTTTTTGCATATAAACATTAATCTGATCAATGAAAGCCATGTGCTGATGTTACTGACTACCTTACTAGCTACATCATTTACAATACAGTCCACACCTTTCACAGTAACACTTGTGACATCTGCAAAGAGAACAATTTTTGTGTCATTCGTCATGTCTAGAGGCAGACCATTGACAAATATCAAGAAAATCAACGGACTGAGGTTAGAATCCTGTGGCATTCTGTACTCTGTATAACTTCAGACTGATTCAAGTATCTGCCCTGTTTGTTCCCACTGGAGGGCAACCGCACCTACTTCCCACTTTCCAGATATGAAGTAAACAATTGTTGAGTTTTTTCCCTAATCCCATAACTGTCTAACTTATGCAAAACTATTGCATGGTCCACACAACTAAATGTTTTTGCTAAATGAAAGAAAGTACCTTCCGTTTAGCCATGGTAGTGCCTTACACACAAAATAATAACTAGCCTTTTCTGTTGATACTCCTTTCCTAAACACAAACTACAAGTCTGTTACTAAATTATGTGACATTACATTCTCACATATTGCTTTCTCAAAAACTTTCAAAAACAGTGGTTATAAAGTAGGTTCACTGATGAGTATTTCAATATTTCAGGAAACTGTTTGCATACAAAAATATATTGCACAGGTGAGAGTAACAATATAGTGCTGATATTGATAATACTGCTTGAAAATTTTTTTGCACAGGTGATAGTAATGATGTAGCATTGGTATTCATAATACTACTTGAAATGTCATTGTACCCACTGGAGTCTTAACTGTGATTTAATAATTGATTCAATTTCATCTTTTCTTTCTTCCTGTAGCTGCATGTGTGTCCCAGAACACCAGCTCTTAAGACTCATGAATAGTTACCAGTACCAATAAAATTTTGATTTAACTTGCCTACTATCTACAGGGCATGCTTAACAAATATTTTGCACATATCTAATGGATCACCAATAGTTTCTTTCTCACACAAGAGATTAGTTACATGTGGAGCACTTACATTTTCCTCTGATACCTAGTTCACAATTGAGCATATAGTTTAAATTTTATCCTGAAAGCTTTCTATTTTCTTGATGTGATGCATTGTTTTAGCTTGTCTGCTGAGACTCTCCAGCATTTTGCAGTATAGTTTGTTGTGAAATTCTGTTATCAAAAGGTGATTGTCCATATTATGATATTGCACCTATTTCCTTGTATATCATATTCTAATGTCATTAGTTATGCAAATTGTTTCTTTATTGGTATTGCATATCTGTCTGCAATTTTTTTGGTGGGAAAGAGGTACCAAAGGAAGAGATGTAAGTTAGAAGAAATTTAATATCTTTGTTGTTCAAATTGTTGGTAGTTTAGACTTCTTGCATCATTTGTCCTTTGATACTAATTTTATATATCTGCATTTCAAGGTACTCCTCTCTCCGTCTTTTGTTTGCTACTTTGGGATCTGACTCTTTCTTGATTCTTTTCAGCAGTGCTGTCTGTGCATTATGATCTGACAGGCATTACTAATTTTTCTCACACTGTGACCATTAAGTTAAGAACAATTTATTATGATATTGTCTATGATCATGCTGCTGCTCCCCTGAATCCTGTTTGGAAAGTACACAGTCTGTACCAGGTTGCTGATGACACAACTTACATCAGAGTGGTGAGACATGAGGTATTTTAGTTACATGTCTGTATTTGTTAAAGCAACGGTATTGTGGCTGTGATTATTATTATTATTATTATTATTGTTGTTGTTATCATTATTACTATTGTTATCAATATTATTATTATGTTATTGTTTATGATTACCCAAGTAACATGTTATTGTTACGACTATTATTATTATTGTCACTGATATTACTATTACTTTATTGTTTACAATTATCCATTATTGTGTCATATCATGCCCTAATATTACACAGAAAAATGTTCCCTACTGTCTATTAAAGTACGAGGTCTGACCTCATAAATATTAGGCCTACTGAGTCATTCTCGATACTTGAACAGTACCAGTTGTTGTACCTACATGCTGTTTGGAAAGTTTGTCTAAGGATGATATTAAAAGTTCCAGTACTCATTAGTTTTATTTATATTTGGTGTCAATTCTGTTATCCTTCTTGTCAAAAACTTTAATTACTGAGGAGTAGAATGATTCTTGTTGTTTCACAGACTTGAGGAATCATTTGGCTGTGTATTTTGAAGATAAGTTCTGATTCTCTTCAATGTGAAAATGATCTTTCTGCAGAAGCACTAGTTGCAGGAATGGTTAAAATTAATTTAGTTAGTTTTGATGATTTAGGTACTGATTCACTGAGACCACAGGAGATGAGGAAATGACTTTGCTAAATAATGGTTGTTCTGGAATTCGTCTGAAGAACATATCCATCCTTAGTTGAGGGATATCAAAACATCCATTGCAGGATACCAACCAGGAATTAAATGCAGCCTTAGGGAAGTTGTCTGTATTTTGCCAATACTTTTCATAATTCATAAGTGAAAGAAATCCCAAATTATCCAAGTCATCATACCTGATAGTTAACTGACACAAGACATCAACAATTACAAAAAAACATACACATTGAGATGTTTCCCTGTCTGTCACACCAGCATTGCATCTTTCTTGGAGGCTAACTATCACTTTCTTTTGGCTTGGTTTTACACAACACTTCTTCAAATTTACAATGAAGTTCCTATAACTCAGTCTGAAACTGGCCAACTTTCATCAAAGAATTTAGTTAGCATTATTCTGAAAAGAGCTGCTGACTTGGGAAGTATACCAAAAAAAATTAAGCAAGAAAATGAAACTAAATTGCTTAAGTGTCAGGTAAAAGCCTTTGGCACATGCTTGTGTTTCGTTATCCCACACATTAGGATCATCTTTCATACACTTGAAAAGCTCTTAGAGTTTAGTTTTACAGTTTCCCATCAGATCAATTAATACGCTGATATATGACGATCTGGTATTGGATACTGAAGGAAAATGTCATTTGATTAATTCATCCATTATGTTAGATCTTTTAAATGTTTTGGAGAAATAAGAGTCAAAAACTGGAAATTGTACGAAAAAAAACCTTGCATTCCTGCATGCATTCAACAGACTCTTTTTGTACTAAATTTAGTCTAAGCATAGCAATGGATGAAGAGAGCTGAAGAGTATTTGCCTGTTACAAGTTTCTGTACCCAATTATGTTGTCCAGCCATGACATCACAGCCACTATATGTCCAAGGTTTTGTACCACAGTCCAATTCATTTATGCAACCAAAAAGGTTTTCCACCAAGCTTGCAGCACTTTGGTGATCACTGACATTAACATATCCCAAAAATCTCTCACACACACCACCAGTGGGAGAAACAAATCACAAAATAGTTTAAAATTGTGACTGGCTTGAAACATCTACAATTTCATCCATAATGACCACAACGAATTGTGCGTCTTTTAATTCTTTAGAAATTTCTCTATTAATAACTTCAGCAATGGAGTTGATAAGGTCATTCCACATGCCACTTTAGATACCTTAAAAACAGTGGAAATCTACAAGTGATCTGATAAACATTAATTTTTTTGTATCATTAAGTATCTACAATTTCATCCATAATGACCACAACGAATTGTGCGTCTTTTAATTCTTTAGAAATTTCTCTATTAATAACTTCAGCAATGGAGTTGATAAGGTCATTCCACATGCCACTTTAGATACCTTAAAAACAGTGGAAATCTACAAGTGATCTGACAAACATTAATTTTTTTCTATCATTAAGTATTATGGTTCAACATAATTGCCCCAGTTATCACTATTCTCTGTTTCATCATGTACTCTGAAAGGAAGTTCTTGTGCAGCTAGGAAACATATGATATCAATTAAACAGCTCAAAATGAGTCTCTTTTCTTCACTTTTTTGATGCTTCTGAATATCTAATATCAATGTGTTGTTCAAACAAACATCTATCCGTGTACTGCCAAATTTATGAATGGTCATACAGATGTAATATGGTCATTGGAATTTTCATGTAATTTCCTAAAGTTGTGTAAATTGTTTGTGTTTTTTGTCCACAACTGATGAAAACACAACACATGGACAACAGTACAATATTTGGTCTCTTTACAACATAGCCATTTGTAAGAGGTGTATGTAGATTTTTGAAAATGTTTGACATAATTTTTAGTTATTGTGTTTAAATGTGGAAGATTTGATGTCGGCCATCCCTGTTTGATCATGCCACCTTTCCACTCAAAACTAAGTCCTCCAAGTGGATATATCCACAGAGTTTCCAGCACACATTTACAATCTGATATGTTTGCATCTTTTGAGGAGCTTGCTATTTGTGCATATTGCTTCAGCACTCAGCTTCATGCTTACACAGAAACAAATTTATAATCACTAAAACTGTAATCAATAAATAAAATATGAACTAAAACACAATGAAACACTAAAATATGTACCCTGATTTATGTTTGAACACTTCCAGCACTGTAGTGTGCAGAAGAACAACACATGTCTTTAGAAGAGCCAGAGAATTGTAGGTGCTACACAGTTATAAATTGTGTTTAAGAGCTGCACAACTCTCCTTCCCTTTCTCTGGTGGAAGTGAGATAGGAGATGGCCCTTGGAATGAGATGTGTGTATATCACTGATCATTGTTGCTGGAAAGTTACAGAAGTAGCGTGTATCTGACCATCCCCTGCGGGCTTCCAAACTGGTGCCTGTCACACTGACAGTGGTTAATGTCTCACGTAGCCCCATGTTAACAGTGTGTTTTACAAGTATGAAATATGACCACAATTGTAGAAACTATATATACTAAGAGTGTTTAAATGTAAAAAAAAGTGTCTTATCTGTAACTGTAATTGGCAATTACAGTAGTTACTAGCACACCTTCCCCTGTTACATGACATAATGATATGACTCTTTTCAAATAAAAGGATGATGCCATGGTGAGAGGGACACATCAGTGGTTGCAGAGAGACTGGTTAACATTCCTAAATCCATCCTATTGTTCAGTTTTGATTAGCTAGTATCAGTAATCTGAATATGTAGAAACTGGGACCTATAACTATTTTATCCTCACTGAAGTACCTATTATATCTTTTTTCAGGCAAAGAAAACCTTTCTCTCAATTTGCTAAGTTATCTCAAGGCAGTCTTCCAAAGTGTAAAATAAGTACCAGTATGGAAGAAGGAGTAATATGACATAAGCAAGAGCTGTTCGTATACAATTCTTTAGGATTCTTAGGCATTATAATTCTCCTGCTTTTTAAATGCAGAGGTTTTCTTTTTGTCTGTTCCTCTATAGTTTACATCCAAGAAAATGTCCAACAGTGATGTATTCTTTTTCTTCTAACAGAAGTAATCTAAAAGTCATTACATTCAGTGAATTTATTTATTTACTTTACACATCTAGTTCTGTAGGACCAAATTGAGGAGGAAATCTCCAAGGTCATGGAACGTATCAGTAGATGAAACTACAACATAAAAGTAGTAACAGATAAAATAAAATGATTATGAACCCGAAAAAGACAAGCCATAAGTTAACAATATGCCACAGGAATCAGCTTAATTTTTCAAGGAACTCCTCGACAGAACAGAAAGAGTGACCCATGATAAAGCTCTTCAGTATCAATTTGAAAGTACATGGATTACTGCCAAGATCTTTGAATTTTTATAGTAGCTATTTAAAATGGATGCAGCAGTGTACTGAGCATCTTTCTACACAAGAGTCAAGGAAATGCAATCCAAATGCAGACTGAATTTCTGCCTAGTATTCACTGAGTGAAAGCTGCTAGTTCTTGGGAATAAGCTGATATTGTTGACAAGAAACAACAGTAAAGAGTATGTAAATCGAGAGGCCAATGTCAGAATACTCAGACTAGTGAACATGGGTCAGCAAGAGGTTTGCCAACTTACACCACTTATTCCCTAACAGCCTGATTCTGAGTCAAAAATATCCTTTGAGAATGGGAAGAGTTATTACAAAATATAATACCATATGTCATAAACAAACGAAAATAAGCTAAGTAGATTAGTTTTTGTGTTGAACTATCACTTACTTCACATACTGTTTGAATAATAACAACAGCAATATTAAGTGTTTCAAAAATATCCTGAATGTGGGCTTTCCATGACAGTTTACACCTATCTGAACACCTAGAAGTTTGAACTGTCCAGTTTCACTAATCATATGCCAATTCTGTGCAATTAAAATGTTGGGTTTAGTTGATTTATGCGTTAGAAAATGTAAAAACTGAATCTCACTGTGATTTACCATTAGCTTATATTCTATAAACCCTGAATTCATGTCATGAACTGCACTATTTGAACAGTGCCAATGTTGCACACAACATCCTTCACTCCAAGCTACTGTCATCGGCAAACAGGAATATCTTACAATCCCTTATATTACATTAGAGGGCGTATCATTTATATAAATGAGGAATAGAAGTGGCCCCTAGTAATGACACCAGGGTCACCCCACCTTATGACCATGGCCCGCTCAGACCCCACATCATAGCCATTCTCAATATTGCGGATAATGCCTTTTTGCTGCCTGTTGTTAAAGTAAGAGGTGAACCAATTGTGAGCTACTCCCCATATCCCATAATGGTCCAATTTCTGGAGTAATATTTTGTGATTGACACAGTCAAATGCCTTACTTGATTAAAAAAAAGATACCTATCATTTGAAATCTTTTGTTTGATCCATCCAGTTCCTCATGGAGAAAAGAGAATAAAGCATTTTCAGTCATTAAACCACTTCTAAAACCGAGCTGTAGATTTGATAGCAAGGCATTTGATTGCATTCCTGTTGACATCCTACTAAAGAAATTGGAATACTATGGGTTGCAAGAGAACACTTTAGTCATCATCACTTTTATTTATTTATTTACTATCCCAATGATCACATTTGTGATATAGGATTTGTCAGGATACATTTTAACAACTTCACAAAATTTTTTTCTATGCTGAATTCATATGAATCTATCTTATGTTTAATACAATATAGAACTAATAAGTGTTTTTATAGCATAATTTTTTATGTGCTTGACAGACTTATTCCTTGATGTTGTGATTTCATTTGTCGCATTTATGGTATCATACATTCTTATACAGTTGGGCAGAGCTATTCACTTATACTGTAGTGACATTTGTTAAGCATGTGGTTCTTAATCTTCTTGTGTGCTTGACAGACATATTCATTGATGTAATTTCATTTGTCACATTAACTTAAACATATATTCTTATGCAGTTGCACAGAGATATTCACTTCTACTGTAATAACATTTGTCAAGCATGTGGTTCTTTATATTCTAATACAGTTGAGCATAGAAATTCACTTCCACTGTAATAACATTTGTCAAGCGTGTGATTCTTTATCACAGTTTTAAATTTATCCTCATTTTCCCACTCTTTTATATGTTTTGGTAGTGCATTAAAAAGTTTGATGCCTTGATTACATACATGTTTCTGACTTTGGGTCCTTGATACAGCTTGTAAGTGGAGATCTCTACAATGTTGTGTATCGTAATTGAGGTAGTCTGTATTGGTTTTTATTTTGTCCTGATTTCTTTTGATCACCAATAGACATTTCAGAATGTATAATGATGGAATTGTTAAAATTTTAATGCTTTAAAAAGGGGCCTACAATGTGTTTGTGGTGTGCTCTGGGTCATTATCTGAATAGCGTGTTTTTGTAATTTGAAAATATCATTTAGAGACAATTTGTTTTTCCACAGAATACTATTCCATAGCATGCAGTGGACTGAAAACAGCGAAAATATACTAATCTGGTGAAGTCATTACTCCAAACTCTTGAAATTATTCTAAGTACAAAGCATGCTAAATTTAGTTTTAGTGCTAAAGTTCACCACATGGTCCTTCCAGTTTATCTTCTCATCAATGTGCATACCCAGGAATTTTGCACACTGTACTCTTTCAAGTTGTTTGCCCTCCATGGTGGGATTTAGGTCATCATGTTCACTTATTTTTCCATATTGCGCATAATTAGGTTTCTTTTGCATTCAGTATTAGCTTGTTTGCGCTAAACCATTTTTGTATATCTTGTAGGACATGGTCCACAGTACTGTGCAATGTTTGCTTCATGTCACTAACTATTAAACTAGTATCATCAGCAAATAACATGATTCTAGCTTTTCTCTCTGACAGCTGAATACCATTAATGTAAATGAGGAACAGCAAGGGGCCTTATACACTTCCTTGGGGTACTCCTACTGGGACCTCCCTTGGATCTGATCTTAGTTTAATTTTTTGGTTAATATTCAGTGCTGTAATTTCAACAACCTGCATCCTCTTTTCCAGATATGACTCAAATCACTTTTTTACCAGTTCTCTGATACCTATAGCTTCAAGCTTTTCCAATAGTATGCTGTGGCCAACAGTGTCAAAGGCTATCCCGATTACAGTTTTTCCCTCTTCGAATTTACTGATTATTTCTTTTGTGTATTCCAGTACAGCTGCTTTGGTACTTCTCCCAGCTTGAAATCCATTCTGATTACTGTTTATCAGTCTTCTTACTTGAACAACAGGAAACAATTTGTTTCAGTCAGGAATTTGCATTCTTCCTTGCTCAA
Organism: Schistocerca serialis cubense; assembly: GCF_023864345.2. Classification (NCBI taxonomy): domain Eukaryota; kingdom Metazoa; phylum Arthropoda; class Insecta; order Orthoptera; family Acrididae; genus Schistocerca; species Schistocerca serialis. Next base: position 690,454,098 of record NC_064640.1, on the reverse strand, counting down.
GATAGACACAGGTTTTCCCTAAGTATCTATCTTCTGGCCCTTCTTTCACATTGTTACAATCAATGACCTGCCTAACAAATACCACATCCTATCATACGTTACATAGATGATACTACACTGTTTACCTCTCATCAGAACATCTCTGAACTCAATCACATAAAAAAAGAATCTCCTGGCATAGCTTTGGACTGGTTTACTGCTAATAAACTCTTTTGTAATCCCAATAAAACACAACAGCTCATACTAGACATGACAAAGTGTATAGTAAAACTTCTAGGTATTCACATTGACTCCAAACTTAATTGGCAAAAACATATCAATAATGTCTGCAAAAAGATATCTCAGGTATCATACCTATTTTTGAAACTAAGGGACATGGTAAGCATGAATTACATTTGGATGACATACTTTGGACTTTTCCAATCGGATATATCGTATAGCGTTATTATAAGGGGGCATTCCCCCATGTCAATAACATTTTAAAAATACAAAAGAAAGTTTTGCGTTTAATTTGTATGACAGGTCATTTGGAACATTGTTGTCCACTCTTCACCAGGCTGAAAATACTTACTGTTTTGTGTGTCTATATATATATATATATATATATATATATATATATATATATATATATATATATGCAGGGCTTCACATTAAAAATAATATGACACAACTTGTTGTCGGGGGGAGGGGGGGGGGGGGGGTTGCATGACCACAATATTAGGGCTAAGTCGAGGTTAGATATACCTAGGCACAGGTTAGCAACGTCTGGAAATTCCCGCAAAGTAAACCAAATCAGAATTTTTAATCAGTTAACAGTCTTTGCTCAGACCATGGATATAATTAGTTTTAAACATAAGTGGTACATGGTACAACCGGTTAACAGATCACCCTTTTTATAATATTTAAAGACTATTTTGATTTACCAGATTATTATACGAACATTTAAAAACTGTTACTTTTAATTGTATTATTATGTACTGCATAAACTTTGTAGAACTAACTTTATCTTGTATCAAACTGACAAAACCCATATCAATGTGAAATGGTTTATGGTGAATAAAGATTCTTGATTCTTGATTCATTCTGGAAACTGACCATTCTTAAACAAAAAATTACAAATATGGCTAAGTAAAGGGCTAACATAAGCTGCACTTTACTTTAATATTCTGTTAGGTACCCCATCATATCCACGAGAGTCCTTAGTCTTCAGTGACTTAGTTATTGACTCAATATCCCCTTTTGTCAGTATCACAGAGGAGTATTTCAGAAGTCAAGATCAGAAAGGCATTTTCCAGGAGAGTTATATGACTCCCTGTAGAAACTAAGTTTTTATTTAATTCACCAGCAGTGATTGATAAATACTGTACATAGGGTGAAGGCTCTAGTTTTGGCCACTACCCCACTTATGGCCACCTTGATGTCAAAGGTTAATTTTTAAGCTTCTCTGGAATACCAGCCAGTTCTACCATAGATTATAATAAACTTTGTGAAAGGCTCTATTCATTTGTCTACATAATCATTCTTTTGTCTGTTTTTGTTTGGAGACACCATTTTGTGAAATGATCAGTGTTGAAGAAGCTGGGTTTTGCAGAAGTTTTCTTTAAGCAACACATGATCTGTTTTTCGTATTTTACATGTTTAAATAAAACGTCAGAAGAAACTTAATCTTTTCAGAGGTAAGATAAGACATAATATTTTCATTTCTGTTAAGTTTTAAATGGCTCAGACTAAAAACATGTTATCAAAAGTATGTGGCCATTAACAGATCCATATTTAGCCCTGGTTCTGGGTTATGGCCACGCATGTGGCCATAAGTGGAGACATATATGTATCCTGTTTTGGCCACTTCTGAAAACTGATACAAAAACGTCAATATTGATGTTCTGTCCTACATTACACTAGGCTAATTTTATTTAAATAGGCTTATTAAAAGATTTTTGGTATTTTTATGTAAAGACATACCGGATTGAAACTTCCTGGCAGATTAAAACTGGGTGGCAGAGCGAGACTCGAACTCGGGACCTTTGCCTTTAGCGGGCAAGTGCTCTACCAACTGAGCTACCCAAGCACGACTCACGCCCCGTCCTCACAGCTTTACTTCTGCCAGTACCTCGTCTCCTACCTTCCAAACTTAACAGAAGCTCTCCTGCGCTCCTTCATCAATATTGACATATATTCAACACACAGCAGCGTTTTACAAAATACAGATATTCCTTCAACACCCACCAACAGTCTTATTCGGGCAGATATATCAACAACCCACAATAGTATTTCACATAATTCAGGTACTCCAACTTCCAACCATAGTCCATCTTCAGTGCGTATCGAAGTGACACCACCAAAATCATTAGCAACAGTTTTTGAAGGTGTCATCACTTGGCCAAAACCCAAAGAACGAGGCACAAAAAGAAAGAAAGAACACCCACCCACTGTTGTGACTAGTGACAAGTGGGTGGAATATCATGAACTGAAGGAAAAAGAGAAGCAAGAGAAGGAGCAGGAAAAAAGGAAGAGAAAAGCTATGGAGGAGTTAAAGTCCAAAGAGCAGCACTTGGCATTATCTTCTTGTAAAAAAGGGGAAAACAAGAAACATACAAGAGTTAAGTGATAGGCCGACAAGTTTTTCCGAGAAAGAAGAACGGACGGACAGTGGAAGCAGTTTAGATGACTACGTAGGAGGAGATGAAGATGATATACCAGAAAATGTGAAACTATCTTCGAGTGAGAATTTGAAAGTAGGGGACTTTATTTTGGGAAAATTTAGTTTAACAGGAAATAGAACAACAAGACCTGCAATTTTTAAGTATGTATCTGTAATTTTGAAAGTGCTTTCTGATTCTGAATATGAAATTCAGTGCCTAAAAAGTTCTAATGTTCAGAAAACTTGTTTCGAATACATTGAAAATGATGTTTCGACTAGAACGGGTGAAGATATTATAGGGAAACCGCCAGATCCAGTCTTGATGCAAGAAGGATGTTCGTTAAAAACAAAGTTTCCTGGTTCCATTGATACTCGTAAGAAATAAACTTGTCTGGAAGTTGATTTAAGTAATTACTGGGACAATACTTTGCCTAATGATTTTTTTTTCTGTTCATTCAGTTGCTGTACCTTTTACCTATTTGATGTATGTTTGTTGTCTTATATACTCGTATAAAGCACAAATTACCTTCTGGCACATGGATTAACAGTTATTTTAGCCATAGTTTTATTATAATATGAAGTGGCCATAAGTGGGGAAACAACTGGCCATAGGTAGGGTTTACATGGCCAAAACCGGGGAAATGCGCCATTTATTTTTCAATATTTTTTTCTGCTTTTGTTATACAACTTAGAATGTTTGTTTTTACATGGTTGTAATGTGTAGACTTTGAAGCAATAGATATTATTTTTTGAAGTAATTTCTATACTTTCTTCCTATAGTAAAAATGTGATGTATCTCAAATTTCCCTTAATGTGGCCATAACTGGGGCCTCGACCCTATATCTGATCTATCAGTAACAGAAATATTTTTACTATGACCTCACTTTGTATTGTCAACCTTGTGCTGCTGACCAGACACTTCCTTCACAACTGACCATATGGTTTCAACTCAAGTCCATGAATTAGCTATTGTATTTGCATACCAAATACTCTTTGCTTCCCTAATAACATTTTTAAGCACCTTACAATACTGTTTGTACTTGGCCACTCTAGCTCAATTCTGACTACTTGTAACATTTTGATATAATTCCCACTTTGTTCTACATGGTAGCCTTATCCCACTAGTCAGCCACCCAGGCTGCCTTTTTCTGCTAGCATTCTGTTTAGAATGTTCTAATGGAAAACCAATTTCAAAGAGTGTGAGAAATGTGTTAAGGAAACCATTGTATTTGTCATCTATGTTATCAGCACTATAAACATCCAGCCACTCTTATTTCTTAATGAGTATTAAAAAACTCTCTATTGTCATTGAATTAGCTTTCCCACATAGTTTGCAATTATATATAACATTTGTTTGAGTACAAAAACCTTTTAGTGGTAAAATATGTGCATCATCATCTGAAAGGCCATTCACTCCTTTACTGACAGAATGCCCGTCTGGTACTGAAGAATGAATTCAAATATTGTCTATGGCTGTGCTACAGTTTCCCTGCACCCTGGTTGGAAAAGACACAATCTGCACCATATGATATGAATTTACACAATCTTTCAACATCCTTCTTCTTGTGCAATCATATACAAAATTAGTATAGAAGTCACCACATGTAACTAATTTCAGTACTTCCTATAAAGTGAACCAAAAACCCTCTATGGCTTGTGCAGAAGAGCTCTGAAGTCAGAGTCAGGGGACATATAAACACTAAATTCAACTGCCCCTGCACAACATTCAAATACTTGTTCAGTGCAGTGCCGTGATACGTCTATGGACTCAAATGAAATGCTGTTTTTTACACACATAGACACTCCCCACTCCGCAAAGAATTCCTTGAAGAACAGCCAGCTAATCTGTATCCTGGTAAAGGAAGCCTCTGAACTCTCAAATTGTTTGAGTGGTGCACCAATAATGTCAGAGTCAACATCTATAAGCAGTTCACTAACTTACCTCTTATATTTTAATGAAGAATGGTAATTCTTTCACTACTTGGATACCTGACCTCCTTTGAAGGTGACTGCTTTGTTAGAGGGACTTCCTTTGAAGCAGGGGTACCTATCAACTGAGTTCATTCTAAAAAAAAAAAAAAAAAAAAAAGTTGCAGCTCTAACACCAACTACTACAGGAATTTCCCTTGAGTTATCCCACAACCACCCACTAGACTGTCACCTATAAGCTTCGCCGGTCTTCCTTCCCATACCTATTGAGGTGCACATCATGCCTAGTGAAACATGATCCACTGATAGACTTAACTGGCACCACTACAAAGTGAGCCATGCCCTCCGCCATCAGCACCTTCCCCAGCCCCATGTTAACATGCCTCCCTCCTAAGGGTAGCAGAAAATATGGAGATAAAATGCTCTTCCAAAGGCAAAGACAGTTAACTTACTAAAGAAAGACAATTCATACTCTCCCACCAGAGAAGAACTAAAACCTTTGTTGAATTGGTAGCACCACCTTTAAGTTATCTTTGCAACTAGAAAGACTGAAGTATATAGTCCTAACACCAATATACAAAAGCAAGATAAGTAACTGACATCTGGTTAAAGACTGAACTCCACCTTATCATACTCCCATTTTGTTTTAAAAGGTAGCTTACAACAGAATACCAAACTATCTTTCCAAGACAGGTGTATTAACAACATTTCAGTTTGACTGTTGTAAATGCTTCTCCGATGAGATGGCAATGTATGACCTCATGAACACAATTCTACAGAACTTTATTATAGGAGTTACTATGTAGGAATTTTCTGTGATCTTGTAAAGGTCTTTGATAGTGTAGATCATAACGTTCTGCTAAGTAAGTAAAATGCTATTGCATTAAAGAATTTTGTTTTATAAGAATGGACTCATATCTCAACAACAGAAAACAGAAGGTTACATTAGCAAATAAAATGCCAAGAATAAGATTAAATTCACATTACAGACACCTTAATTATGGTGTATTGCAAGAATTTGTGCTTGGCTGCTCCTTTTCTCAATGTACATAAATGAATTACATGGGGACCTGCAGAACTCTTCAATTACTGTAATATTTCCTGATGGCATAAGTATATTGTTAAAGGGTCCAAACACTTTGATACAAGACATAAGTAGGAGAATAATCACACTGGCTTACAACTGGTTTAAACATCGTAAGCCTTAATCTTACAAAAACCCATATTATGCAATTCCAAACTCAAATGTGACTTACAGGTACTAGAAGCAGGGATCAATTGGTGAAGTTCTTGGGCATCCATATAGGTAATAAACTAAGGTGACATCAGCATGTGGATAAGTTAATCAAAAAGCCCAGTTCTGCTTACTCTGCACTTAGAAATCTCTCTCACTTTGTTACCATACTGTCTGATAATCTTCTAGGGCTTTGCATCAAAGGTGAAAAAAGTATTTATTCTACAGAAGTATATAATAATAATTTTGTGTACAGTTCATAATCTTACATTTTGCAGGGAAGTAGGGATTCTTACACTTACATCTCAATACATGAACTCCATAATATTATTTGTAGTTGATAGCAAGAATAAAATGTAGATAAACTGAGCAATTACAAAGGAAGGATTAGCCACTGACACTAGTTCAACATTTATAGGGTACACACTACTGTGCTCTCTCTACAACTATCATTCATGAAGGCTTCTTCCATATAGGTTAGAGAAGATCTCTAGCAACTCCATTCTCACCTGAAGAACTGGGAAGAGCAATGCAAGAACTGAGAGAAAATAAACCAGCAGGCTGTGATAACATACAAAGTGAACAAATAAAGCAGTTTGGTACCAAAACTAATGAATGGCTATTGAGGATGGTGAACAGACATTTGAAAATATTTCAAGCTCCTGGACTGCAGAGGAAAACAGAATTAGTGGCATCACCCAAGACTGACAAAGATCTGACTGAGCCAAAAAATTTCTGTCCTACTTCCTTAACCTGCTATCTATATGAGGTATTTGAAAGAATGATTCTGTCAAGTATAGCAACCAAAATCAGTATGAAAGTTATATCCGAACAAGTGGATTTCACACATGGAAAAGTGCAGTCTAGCCAAATATTAAATCTGATTAAACACATTGAAGAGTGTTTCAAAATGGAATTAACGACTGCTGCTGCCTTTGTTGACATTTTTGCTGCATACAATGCAGTAAACCACTAATGACAACCTACAAAATTCTACCAAATAATGAAGGACTTGTGACTAATGCACATCTTAAGAGGAATGTTACAGAATTGAAAATCTATGTACCCCTGCAAGGGGAGAAAAAGTAGATAGAGCAATCCTAAGAATGGACTGTCAGAAGCAAACGTTCTGCCCCCTAAGCTGTACAATGTACACAAATGACCAGCCATACCAGCCTGAAATAAAAAGATTCATACAGGCAGATGACATTGCTATCATTGCTCAAGGAAGAACATCTGAAGAGTGTGAAAGAAAACTGACACAGGATTTGGTTCCCTTTTGGATTTGGTATGAAGAAAATAACCTGCAATCTAATCCAGAAAAAAACTCAAGTATTGAAATTTCACCTGCGTAGTAGAGAAGCCACAAGACTGTTGGATGTAAAATCTAGAGGCATTACAGTACACCACTACACCAAACTAGAATACTTGAGAGGTGACCTGAAGCGTACACTGCGTTTAAATAACACTGCACTGAGCCAAAATGTAAAATGTGTGCATGGAGCAACATTATATGAAATTGACTGGTTCAACATGAGTTCTTCGATCATCAGCAATGTAACTATGTTTTGCAGCTGTAGAATATGTGGCAGCAGTATGAGAGGTTCTTGCCACTCCTAACAAGTATAAGGTGCTTTAAATGACGCTGTCAGGACTGTCAGTGGATGTCTGAGGCCTGCACCTGTCCCCAAATGTTGACCCACTTCTGGCCATAGCTCCACCAAATATCAGAAGCAAAGTAGCCAGTAAAACAGAGAGTCAAAACAGAAGATTGACCCACAGCACTTAATGCATAAGCACCAAACCGTTCAAATTCATCTTTAGTCAAGGATGAGCTTTATCTAACCAACGTGAGACCCGCCATATTTACACATGAACTCTCTGCAAAATGCAAACATGCACCTGAAAAAGGAAACCATGTAAGGGCAGCAACTACAGTACAGTACATAGAAGACACTCAATAGTTTAAGAACATTAGTCACAAAATGGACGGTAAACACAGTTACGTGAGGAGATCTAAAAGTGACCAGTCGAATGCAGAGAAACATGAATAGTTGAATATTCACTCATGTGCCCAAGCATAGAGTTTGTTTGCATGACAGGAGATCTATTTTTATGGAATGACAAAGACATTAAAGCTGCAGAGTTTTGGAAGAAGAGATTTTAAATATTCTTGCACCAACACAGAAAGCAAGTAAGTAGACTGGATTTCATCTTTAGTCAAGGATGAGCTTTATCTAACCAATGTGAGACCCGCCATATTTACACATGAACTCTCTGCAAAATGCAAACATGCAACTTAAAAAGGAAACCATGTAAGGGCAGCAACTACAGTACAGTTAATAAGTTGCCAGTGGACATCAAGCAGGAAACTGAAAAGCCCCACATATTTAAAAACAGAGTTAAAGGACACCTCATTAGACACATCTACAATCTATCAGAATGTAAATTACACATAACTCTAACATTTGTATAGGACAGGTCCTGGCACTGACATACACAGCAGATAGTGAGTGGTCTGTGTAAAGTTACACAAAAACTTTACTTAAAACATTAAATGGAAACTGCAGCTGAGTAGCTCAGAAACAGGAACAGTTGCTTATTCCCAAGCTGCTGTTTGTCTCATAACATACATATACTAATTAATCAGAAGGTAATTAGCATAAGCATCATTTTCAGAAGTTTAGCACTAGGCATAATTTGTCACTAGCATATTTACATAGGCATCCAGCAAGGACTGCATCTCCCTGTTAATGTGGAACTTGCCTTATTCTGTGTTCCTGAGGGCTCTGCTTCATCGCAAGATTTACAAAACACAACCTAGTATTTTCATTAAGTAATTAATCAACTTCAACAACACATTAAGTTGCCAGTATCATATGTGCTGATGGTCTGATATTGAGTGAGCTAGAACAATCTCAAGAAATGTATGTTAGCACTCAAGGGTACACAATATGGCTATTGTTGTAAGTTTCTGTTCTAGTTTTGCTCTCTGAAGAAGCACTTCACCTAACATTCCTCAGTCCACCACTCCCAGGGCTATTAAATCAATGCTATTTATTAATTCCAAATGATTTACAGTATTGGGTTTCACCGCTCTTTTCTAGAAGGGAGGTCAGGGCGATAGAGCATGATATGGTGATATACTAAAAAAAAAAAAAAAAAAAAAAAAAAATGTACTCCGTCTTCAGGACCATCTGACCGTCGTGTCATCCTCTGTGTAGGATGTGGATAGGAGGGGCGTGGGGTCAGCACACCGCACTCCCAGTTGTAAGATGGTATTCTTGACCAAAGCCACTACTATTCGGTCGAGTAGCTCCTCAATTGGCATCACGAGGCTGAGTGCACCCCGAAAAATGGCAACAGAGCATGGTGGCCTGGATGGTCACCCATGCAAGTGCCAACCACGCCCGTCAGTGCTAGACTTCGGTTATCTCACGGGAACCGGTGTATCCACTGCGGCAAGGTCATTGCCGATGGTGATATACAGTCACTTTTAATCAATTTTTTATGATCTTAATTTCAAAGGATTCTTTGATGATTTGGCTGCATATTTTACATAGCTGGAGCACATCTGTTTATAAGAAATCATTGAAATGTCTAAGTATGAAACTGAGCTCAGTGAATGGAGACTTGTAAGATTGTCATACATCCAACTGTCAGTTGACACAGAGCTCCTCCAAAGTTTTAACAGTTTTGGGACCTATAGTCAGGGGTGTATACAAGCACTTTGATATAACCATTCATTTCAGAGTGTGCGATTATCATTTGCTCTATTTAGGAATTATGCAATTTCAGTGAGTGGTAGGAATGTGCACCCACCTAATACTTCTCCATAATCCTCATGATACAGCCTGACAGAGATTTGCTTACAAGAGTCCATCAAAATTTAAACCAGTAAAAAACTCATTAACAATGACACTGGGCACATATAAGTAAGAAATAGGCCCTGACCTACGAATGCTTAATGAACAGCAGAGGTAAAGAACGAGTTCATTGATCACACCATAAATGTCAGACCCAAACAGATGTAAACATACTCATATGACTGGTCTCAGTGAATGTAAGCCAAGTGGAGCACCACTAAATTATTGCTTCTCTACTCTTCTGTGAGATGGATCGAGTCAGGAAAATCAATAGATATAAAGTTGGAGTCCACCAACATGATGTAATTAGTCCAAAATAACGGATGATGACATCTCAGTCTGTTGTGAAAATTTTATGCTCATCTTACACAAACGTCTACCCATATACAACTTTTCATAATGTGATCCTTCATTAGATCATAAATATCAGAGGCCAGTTTGTAGGTTAAAATAAGTTATTTAGGATCTTGAAGGTGTAGGCAATGATTATACTTTTAATTTACTGTACTTTTTATGCTATTTGATAGAGCAGACTCAATTTTTGAAGACCTTTTAAACTCACCAGTTAGACTATCTTTTGTGAAATTAATTAAATTAATGAAATTATATGTTAATATTATCGTATAAATGGAGATGCAGTGGCATAAAATGATGTTAGTTCAAACCACTTAGAGATATTGAACCTCTAATGTAATAAATATATACAGACAGTTTGAAATTTGTGTCTATCCATGTGTCTGAATAATGAATTACTTCTGACATTATTAATGTGTGGAAAACACTCCCCCAGAAAATAATAAATTAGGAATATGTACCATAGGCATTACAATCAGTGACACGATTTAGATTAGTTGAGAAACTGGTACTTTTTATCTTCACAAGTTGTCATTTTTTATATCAGCTCTTTAATCACTTTTAATACTTCTCATTCATTTCTTGGAATTATTTTCTAAATACACACAGCTCATAGACACTTCAGTTTTTTCCCCAATTTACCTAAAGTGTAAAACATGTAATGTTTAAAGGTGAAACAAACGTGGCCTTAAAAATAATACAGACTGCACAAAACCTTAGGAATTAATGTGGACTAATACTTTGGGCTTTTTTGAGTTGAATTTGCAAGCAAACTTTCACAGGACCTCCACTCTGTCTTCCTATGCAAATTATTTCAGCAGTTTGCATCTTTGAAGGTTGGAAAGATGCATACTTAGTTCACTTTTAGTCCCTCATACCACACAGAATTATATTTTCTCACAAACTCAATAACTGTTTCAAAGGAGTTTTCACTTTTGAGCAAAATTTAAGATATTTAACATGTGACAAAGGTGAAGATTCATTCTAAAACATATTCAAGGGAAACTTCCTGTACATATTTATATACAGCACGCGTTTTTGTGTGTTTCAGATACCAAACTGTATACAACACTCGCTGACCTGAGGCTAGCCAAAATTGACAGCAAAGTTTAGTGAGGGAAAGCATGGTGTGTGCAGTTAGTGTAGGCCTATGTACATATCATCTGTGTGCGTGTGTGTGTGTGTGTGTGTGTGTGTGTGTGTGTGTGTGTGTGTGTGTGTGTGTAACATATGCATGTTGTTTGTTTATGACTCATCCATAAGTCAAACTTGCTACATGTAAAATCCTATGTAATAGATTTGACATGTCCGATAATATTGTGCTAAATGATCAGAGGACAAATAAATAACTAAATAAATTCTTAGAGGAACTAACAAAAAATGACTTCATCACAATATACATGTTTCAATTTCTAGGTTTTCAGTGTTAAATATTTCACTTCGAATACCACAATAATGCAGTAAACTGATCAAAATAAATAAGAAAAACCTCAATGTACCAACTCTTGAAGAACAGGAGTGGCCATGTTATATGATAAATACCTTGCAAAATCTCATAAGTAGCTCAAAGTTTACAGTGAAGTTAATTGTATGTTTATAATGCTGAAGCACACTAAACACTGCACATTTAACTTCACTTCCGTTCTCATTACTTACGATTCGGTTGTACTCGAAGAAGGCAGAAATTGTGACTTTTACACAAACTCAAACTGCGTCAGAAAGAAGTGCTATTAGATAATAAAGGCATGAAAGCTTTTTCTGTCACAGCTCCAGATGGAACAGGGCGAAAGCTACAGCTTATAGTGGAGAAAGCTATAGCTCATAATACAAATACAAATTCTGACGACAAGCTCCTACAGATGTCTGTGTTTAAATGTAGTCAAGATAAGTTGAAGTCCCAAGCGACACAAATCGCCGCTTGGACACCAAGCTGTCAGGGGCGCCAAGGGGCACCACGACTGCAAGATTTCTATGCGGGACCGTATCACAATCAAAAGCTGCCGCTTGTGGCATCAAGCTCAGAGGGACGCCAGGGACAGCTAAGTGCAAAATTTTATACAATGCGTATCATTATTAGAAGGGAAAATTGACACAGGTGAAAGTGTACGAGGGAGAAGATGGGGAATGTTAGTTGATAAGTCGCTTGTGTGGAAAAATGTTCTGAAATGGAAAGGTCAAAATTTATTTTCTAAAGTGACAGACTGAGTACCGTATCACCAGCCGTTTCTGTTTCGTGACAAACAATTCACAACTTCAGTACAGTAACCTTACTGAAGGAGGTTACAATAAACCCAATGAATCCAACAAACTATAAAGAGCTCTTGTCAAGCAATCGGCTTTTCAGTCATTGCTGGGAATGTAATAGTATTGGGTTAACGTATAAGTGAAATGTGACGTTGCAATGATTGTATATAGATATAATTGACAGATTGGCATTATATCTCTAACTACTGATACAAAATATTATTACCTGCAGTTTGAGTGGAGTATGCTACTGTCTCACCTCATTAGTTAAATTCCTACATATGGTAAAATCCACATTTATCCACAAAATTTTTATTGCGCTTCCTCCAAAAATCGACATACGATGTCTATAAATTTAATGCAATAGCACAGATCAAAGTCAATATGCACACCTGAAAACTGCTGGATGGAAAGAAGTAAAAATAAAACGCAGATTTTATGTTACTCTGCACTGTTATATATTATGGAACAACAATACTAGCGGAACAACAGTAATAGGATGCAGAGCACTAAAAATACGGAAGACTATTTTCTTTTTACAGCAACAGCAATACGAAAGAATTAATTGCTAGTGGTTATTTACACATAACAATCTGATCGAGTACTAACTGAACTGGAATGCTTCCCGAATTTTGTGCATTTTATGAATTTCAAAAGCTTCAAGACAGAAATATAACTTACACGTACCAGTGAGTGTTGCTGTTACACAGAATCTCAATTACATTACGTAGCTTCAACGAAAGAGACACATACAAATCATATCACTTCACCTACCAGTTCAAGCGAGTAAAATGTAATGCGCGCCTTTCTCCTGCTGCTTTTAGCGCGAACCAGCTCGGTGGTAGCCAACGCCGTCTAGTGACACTTGGAGTATCTCGCAAGTCTCTGGCCAACAGGTGCTACAAATAATTACTCTGATTAAGCTATCATACTTAAATCTCAACAGGAATCAAATGAACGTAAACGCTACGTGAATAAAAAATACAAAATAATTAATAACTCACGCTCAGACAATGTGGCACATATCGACTTCTACATCTACATCAACACACTACGAGCCACCTTATGGAGTGTGGAGGAGGGTACTATGTGTACCGTTGTCCAATCTCCCCCTCCCCCTTTGTGTTACAGTAGCGAATGCAGAGAGTAGGAAGAATGACTGCTGGTAAGCATCTGTGTGAGCTCGGATCTCTCCCATTCTACCATCATGGCCTTTGCGAGAGATATGCACAGGAAGAAGCAATATTTTAGTTAAGTCTTCTAAGACTGTTCCATATGCTGGAGTTGGATGAGCCTCTCTGTGACGCTTTCGTCCTTACTTAACAAAGCTGTGACGAAAGGTGCTGCTTTTCTTTGAGTCATTTCTGTTTCCTGTCACTCTTTTCTTGGAGGAGTCAATACGCCTGTTATAAACAATCTGTAGGGACACTGACAGTATTATTTCAATACAGGAAATAACAGCACGAAATTTCAAAATTATCTCTAAACTGAGAAGCGTTCTCCCAAACAGTAGGGCACAGTAAAGTGTTTCATGGTTGTAATTTACGCACAAATGTGAGGAAAAAAGTTTGGATTGAACTCGGCAGTGATTCTTTGTAGTTTCGTAAACTCTTGTGTACAGGTGCCCTCATGACGATGAAATACGTTACAAAACAAAACACGGAATATATGCCAATAAGCCGAAGTATTATGAAAGCCAGCTTAATAGCTTACTGGTCCATCTTTAGAGCGCAAAACAGCAGAGAATCTGTTGTCATGGATTCGACAGATCGTTGGTATGTTTCCGGGGATATGTGGCACAATTCCCGTAAATTACCATGCTGTGGTTTATGAGGGGTTCGTCCCCAATAGGATTCCAGATGTATTTGACCAGGTGCAGATCAGGGGCTTTTGGTGGCCAAGACGTCAACGTGAGTTCACTATCATGCTTCTCAAACCACTGTAACATGACACTGTCGTTGTTACATGGACAGTTAACTTGCTACAGGGAAACATCATTATCGGAGGAGACATCAAGCATGAATGGATGCCGGCAGTCCTTAATAATGTTGAGGTAGTCCACTGTTGTCATGGTGCCTTCAATTGCTACCGCAGGTCCCATGGAACTCAGGTAAATAGTATCGTACATCCGCCACCAACTTGTGTCCATGCTACATCGCACTTTTTGAGTTGCCATTTGGCTGGATGATGGCATATCCGGTAACAACAATCGACATGTAACAAGTAATGACATTTATCCGACCAGGTGACACTTTTACACGGATGCACACTGTAATATCAGTGATCCTGAGCTCACTGCAATTGCAGCTAACTACGCCACTGGGTCAACATTGGTACATGTTGGGGTTGTCTGCTATGCAGCCTCATCTTCAGTACTGTGCGTTCAACATTGTCTTCAGAAATACTTATTCCTGCACTAGGACCGTACTCAGTTGTCAGAGATGTCACATATCATCACCTATACTACTTTGTAAAATGAGAACGTCTCTGATCTCCACGTGTTGTAAAGAGATGTAGACAACCAGCACCTGGTCACCTATTCGTAGTTTCACTATCCTTCAACCTGATTCCATAGATGCTCCCAGCAGTAGCAGCAAGCAGCAGACTAGTTCGTCATCCCCAAGATGCTCATTCCCAGATGCCCGACATAACACTCTGTCCCTTGTCAAAGTGGTTTATGTCATTGGGCGACCTGTAGTGTCGGTAGATTGATTCCTCAATCGTCTCTGCTCAGGTTATACACTTCCATTATTACATCATGTACCTCTGACATCATCAGGCAGCATTTAGTCTAGCGGTGGGCAATGGTCATAATGTTTTGGCTAATCAGTGTACATTTTACTTAAGACTATATGCGTGTATTTAATGTTCATTCCACTGATGCTTTCCTCTGTGTTGTCAGTGACTGAAGACACGAGTATTCAAAAGTTTGAGGCTCCTATCCATCCATCTTAATCAGCGGCCTACAAGGATATATTTATTATGTACTGAATATAATGTCAATGGGCAGTGGATGATACTTGAATAGCGTGAAAAAGTGGCAATATCGTAACCAATGAGGTTTATCCGAGGTGCGATTATTGCTAGTTGAAAACTTTTAACAATACCCCGCCTCGGTGTCAGGGATTTTCTCTGCCTCGTGATGACTGGGTGTTGTGTGCTGTCCTTAGGTTTGTTAGGTTTTAGTAGTTCTAAGTTCTAGGGGACTGATGACCATAGATGTTAAGTCCCATAGTACTCAGAGTCATCTCTCCCAATACACCGCCTAGTGGACGTGAAATACCGTCCGCTACTGCAATTTTTTAGACCGGGAGACTCAAACGTTTATAAAGGGGGGCAGGGACAAAGAATCCAGTGAAATTTTTTTAAGTGCGTTGTCTGAAAACTACCTTGAGCAGTTAGACAGAGAACCGACTCTTGGCGATAACATATTAGACCTTCTGGTGACAAACGGACCCGAACTATTTGAAACAGATAACGCAGAACAGGGAATCAGCGATCCTAAAGCGGTTACAGCATCGGTGATTTCAGCCTTAAATAGGAATATTAAAAAAGGTAGGAAGTTTTTTCTGTTTAGCAAAAGTGACGAAAAGCAGATTTCAGAGTACTTGACGGCTCAACACAAGAGTTTTATCCCAAGTACAGATAGTGTTGAGGATTAGTGGACAAAGTTCAAAACCGTCGTACAATATGCGTTAGATGAGTACGTGCCAAGCAAGATCGTAAGAGATGGAAAAGAGCCACCGTGGTACAACAACCGAGTTAGAAAACTGCTATAGAAGCAAAGGAAACTTCACAGCGAACATAAACATAGCCAGAGCCTAGCAGACAAACAAACATTACACGAATCGAAATGTAGTGTGAGGAGGGCTATGCGAGAGGCGTTCAACGGATTCGAAAGTACAGTTCTATGTACTGACTTGGCAGAAAATCCTAAGAAATTTTTGTCTTATGTCAAAGCGAGGACAAAATGTCCAGACACTCTGTGACCAAAATGGTACTGAAACAGAGGATGACAGACTAAAGGCCGAAATACTAAATGTCTTTTTCCAAAGCTGTTTCACAGAGGAAGACTGCACTGTAGTTCCTTCTCTAGATTGTTGCACAGATGACAAAATGGTAAATATCGAAATAGATGACAGAGAGATAGAAAAACAATTAATATTGCTCAAAAGAAGAAAGGCAGCTGGATCTGATGGGATACCAGTTCGATTTTACACAGAGTACTAGAAGGAACTTGTCCCCTTCTTGCAGCGGTGTGCCGTAGGTCCCTAGGAGAGCGAAGCGTTCCAAAAGATTGGAAAAGGGCACAGGTCATCCCCGTTTTCAAGAAGGGACGTCGAACGGATGTGCAGAACTATAGACCTATATCTCTAACGTCGATCAGTTGTAGAATTTTGGTATACGTACTATGTTCGAGTATAATGACTTTTCTGGAGACTAGAAATCTACTCTGGAGGAATCAGCTTGGGTTTCGGAAAAGACGATAGTGTGAAACCCAGTTCGCGCTATTCGTCCACGAGACTCAGAGGGCCATAGACACGGGTTTCCAGGTAGATGCCGTGTTTCTTGACTTCTGCAAGGCGTTTGATACAGTTCCCGACAGTCGTTTAATGAACGAAGTAAGAGGATATGGACTATGAGACCATTTGTGTGACTGTATTGAAGAGTTCCTAGATAACAGAACGCAGCATGTCATTCTCAATGGAGAGAAGTCTTCCGAAGTAAGAGTGATTTCAGTTGTGCCGCAGGGGAGTGTCGTAGGATTGCTATTCACAATATATGTAAATGACCTTGTGGATAACATCGGAAGTTCACTGATGATGCATAGTGGCAATTAAATCTCAATGTAGATAAGTGTAATGTGCTGCGAATACATAGAAAGAAAGATCCTTTATCATTTAGCTACAATATAGTAAGTCAGCAACTGAAAGCAGTTAATTCCATAAATTATCTGGGAGTAGGCATTAGGAGTGATTTAAAATGGAATGACCATATAAAATTAATCGTCAGTAAAGCAGATGCCAGACTGAGATTCATTGGAAGAATCCTGAGGAAATGCATTCCGAAAACAAAGGAAGCAGGTTACTGTACACTTGTTCGCCCACTGCTTGAATACTGCTCACCAGTGTGGGATCCATACCAGATAGGGTTGACAGAAGAGATAGAGAAGATCCAACGGAGAGCAGCGCGCTTCGTTACAGGATCATTTAGTAATCACGAAAGCGTTACGGATAAACTCCAGGGGAAGATTCCGTAAGAGAGACGCTCAGTAGCTCGGTACGGGCTTTTGTTGAAGTTTCGAGAACGTACCTTCACCGAGGAGTCAAGCAGTATATTGCTCACTCCTGCTCATATCTCGCGAAGAGACCATGAGGATAAAATCAGAGAGATTAGAGCCAACACAGAGGCATACCGACAATCTTTCTTTCCGCAAACAGTACGAGACTGGATTAGAAGGGAGAACCTCCGCCACACACCTCCAGGTGGCTTGAGAAGTATGGATGTAGATATAGATATAGAAGTGTGTTGCTGTAATCTTCAGCACAATGAGTGGTTTGTTGCATCTCTCTATGATAGTCTATCCTGTGCACAGCTCTTCTCTGTGTAACTGTTTCAAGCTACACCCATTTAACGCTGTTTAATGTTGTCAGGTTTTGGTCTCTCCCACAATGTGTACCCCCGCACTCATTCATTTCCAAATGAACTATTCCTAGATAGATGTATCAGGATGGATCCAAAGGACATAATATTAAATAGTTTATTTATTATCCTATAAACATGTTTATATGTAATAGGTGCCATCATATAAATTTTATATACTGGGTGGTTGTAATTAAACTTTCCCTATTTAACGCTTTATAACACGGAAAATATTTACTGTATGAGTACCAAACGTGGTAGCATTAATGCCCAGAATATGGGGTGCATGATCTCCATCCATCACAGCGCCACCATTGAGCTCCAACTATAGCCACCAGGTTCCGTGGTCAGTCATCATGATTCATAGTCTCACATGTGTGACCAGTCTCAGTGAGCTTGATTGATGTGTCAACATGAGTTTGAACAAAAGGAGCAGGATATCATTGGTGAAGCTCTGTATCAAAACAACAGTATTGCTGCAGCTGCACTTCGAGAACATGACAGTCTGAAAGGATTAAGGAAGGGTCCTTCTCCACCACCTGGTGTGTGGAGCATGATGAAGAAGTTGGAATCAACTGGAGAACCAGGTGTCGCTCTGGGAAGAGGCCGACGACCGGTTGCACCACAGGTTTTTGATAAAATCGCAGGTGCTATTTCAGACAATGTTGCATGCAATTCCCAATCGTCAGCCACTTCACGTGCTGTGACACGACAATCGAAAATTGAACAGTATACTGTAGAGAAGGTGCTCCGAAACATCCTCAAATAGTATCAGTACAAGATCCATATCGTACAGCAGCTTGCATCACAGGACACACAACGACATGTTGACTTCACTCTCCGCTTTCTCACAAGGATTGATATTGACGAGCGCTGGCCCTCGACCATTGTGTGGACAGATGAAGCTCAGTTTTCTCTGACAGGTGAGGAGAACACACACCGAATTGCCTAGTTTGGGGTTCTTCACCTCCAGTCACTGTGCATGAAGTTCCTCTGTATGGTGAACGTGTCACTGTATGGTGTGGCTTCAAAGCTACGTTCATCATTGGCCCATTATTTTTTGAACAGGTTGGCGCTCAGTGGTCAGAGACATGTAGTGTGACTGGTCGGCATTACTGCAGTATGCTTCGCCAGCATGTCATACCCGCCCTGCAGGAGAGAGACGCTTTATCAGCCGATCATTTCCAAATGCTTGACCGGCACGATCACCTGATATCAGTCCCTGTGATTTCTGGTTGTGAGCACATGTGCTGATCTGAAGCGCAGCATATCGAGAGAGATAGCCAGCATACCTATAGACATGCCTCGTTCTGCTGTGCAGAATGCAATCCTGCACTTTCAGACTCTTCTGGGTGCCATATTGAGCCCCATTTGTAGCAGTAATGATACTGGTATGTAATGGTATGATATACTATAGCAGTCTGCAGCTCGTGGTCGTGTGGTAGCGTTCTCGCTTCCCGCGCCTGGGTTCCCAGGTTCGATTCCCGGCGGGGACAGGTATTTTCTCTGCCTCGTGATGACTGGGTGTTGTGTGCTGTCCTTAGGTTAGTTAGGTTTAAGTAGTTCTAAGTTCTAGGGGACTGATGACCATAGATGTTAAGTCCCATAGTGCTCAGAGCATTTTGTACCATAGCAGCACATTAAAAGTGTTTCAACTGAGATGATTTTGCGTTATTTCTCTTCCCCATGTCCTTGACATCAATGCTACCAAGTTTGGTACTCGAATGGTAATCAGTCTCCGTGTTAAAACGTGTTAAATGGGGAAAGTTTAATTATAACCATCCAGTACATTTATAGTTGCAACATTATACTATTGTAATACGGCTCCTAGCTTAATGAGGATATAATAGCATAACAAGTAGAAAATTACCTCAGTCACTATTGTGGTAATGTGATACATTATGCTGCAATGAATCAACATACCACAAGAATAGTTCTATAAAATATCATAATTCATAATTATTATCTTTCATTGCTAGTTACGCCATGAGGTATACATGCTTGGTTGTGTTGCACAATTTACGATGTGTTAGTGAGATATACTGACGCTACAGTCGTCATCTTTGGGATACTAGTGTACAGGATGTCACGACACAAGCAAAGTTCAGAATCCGTACATTTTGCATGATTGTTTACTTGTTTGTATTTATATTTTTCATGTCTACATATTTATTTCCCAGCATATTCACTCTTATGAAAAACACATTTTCCCCCAAAGAGAGACCAGTTTGTTGGTATCATCACTGTAGAATGGCTGACATGATTGACAGAGCCGTAACTTCACCCCTGCTTGTACCACTTCATCGCTAAAAAATACAAGTCCTCAAAGGTGTTCTTTAAGTTTCAGAACCGTACGAAAATCGAATGGGGCCAAGCGCGGACTGTATGGAGGACGATCGATGACAGTAAACCCAAGGCGTCGGATAGTTGCAGATGTTTCAATGCTCATGCGTGATCCGGCATTGTCATTCTGGAGGAGAGGATGCTTCATGTGTGGACGAATCTCCGAATTCGTGCATTCAGTTTTCTGAGAGTCTCATCGTACCTTGCAGATTTGCCGGCCGAAGTGGCCGTGCGGTTAAAGGCGCTGCAGTCTGGAACCGCAAGACCGCTCCGGTCGCAGGTTCGAATCCTGCCTCGGGCATGGATGTTTGTGATGTCTTTAGGTTAGTTAGGTTTAACTAGTTCTAAGTTCTAGGGGACTAATGACCTCAGCAGTTGAGTCCCATAGTGCTCAGAGACATTTGAACCATTTGAACCTTGCAGATTTTATGGTGTGGCCATTGACTACAGCGATATTATCCTACAAGGCCTCTCTCAGGAAAATTCCCGACGTCTAGAGCTGGTCACGAATGCCTGCGTCCGATATATCTGTGACGTTCGACTTTTTGATCACATTTCACCAGCATATGCAAAATTGTCCTGGCTGCGTGCAGACAAACGCAGAGATTTCCATACACTCTGTCTCATCTACTGCCTTATAAATGTACACTGTCCCTCATATCTCTCCTCGTCCCTAACACTCATGTCGGAACAACATGACAGAAACACACGTTCCCATCATAATAAAATCCTCTCCGTTCCACTGCATCGCTCAGTCACCTTCTCCAAGTCCTTTACAGTAGCGGGAACCCGACTCTGGAATAACCTCCCTCGTTATGTTAGAAAACTTAAAAACATGACCGGCTTCAAAAAACAGTTAATGACGTATCTACTTAAGCAACAGTAATGCCTTCCTCTGTACATGAGTGCACTTCACCTCATTACTTCTCTCTCTCCCCCTCCTTAAACCTCCCCTACCCAAAACTCGCTATACTAGTAAACGTCTACTTTACACACCAAAATATTAATGTACATCTACACAAACCTTCATTACTATTGCGAATCTTTCTCATGTTGTCATTATTATTTGATTTTTTTTTACTGCTATTATTATTGCTTTCACCATAATCTGTATGTATAGCACCTGATGTAAAAATACTGCCAGCATTTACTTTATTAGGTCTTAGTCATGTTTACCATTATTATTTGATTTTTTGTTTTACTGTTATTATTATTGCTTTTATCATAATCTGTATGTATAGCAACTGTTGTAAAAATACTTCCGCATTTACTTTATTAGGTCTTAGTCACTAGTCTTTATTCATATTGTCACTAGAGTAAGCTAATTTTCTCATTTAAACTATGTTCATGATGTTACTCTGATGTGTGAAATGCTGCATGTGTGGAACACTGGTCCGATGTAAGAGAGGGCCTGATGGCCCTAATCTGATCAGGTTAAATAAATAAATAATAATAATAATATTCCATAAATTCCAAATGAACCACAGCTTGAACGTCCCAGAAAAATGTGAGTACGACTTTACCTACTGCTGGCATAAACTTTTTTGGCAATGGTGATAATTTGTGGCGGAACTCCTCTGATATCCTCTTGATTTTTGGGTCAAAATGGCGAACACAGCTTTCATCGCCTGATTTCCAGTCTCCTCTGTTTCATGTCAGGGTTGAGCATTTGAGTCATCCATAATACACACAGTTTTCGGTACCGCAGTTCTGTAACGGTGGCTTGTAAACGCTGTCGTGATATGATGAACAACTCAATGTTGTACATTACTGATGATCATACAGTCATCACTTTTCATTCTTCTGTCGACTTCAGTTGGAGGAACATACTCTTCTCAGGCTTGCTGTCGGATCATATTGTCCAAATCCTGCGCTATTTAGTAGATACAACTATTCGATATTTTCAGGAGGTGGTGGATGCTATTGTCACTGCGACAAGGGTCGTTCCGAAAGTAGTGCCCACTATTTTTATTCATGGAATGTACATGAGATTTATAAACCGCAACAGAATAGCTCTGTACAGCAATATTTCAGCTACAGATTGTCATTTTTCCACATAATCACCATCATTCGTTATGCACTTTTGCCAAGGATGAACCAGAGCCTGCATGCCGCGTTTGTAAAAATCTGAACCTGTTGCGGTTAACCATGTCCTTGCAGCTCTGACAACAGCACCCGAGTTTTGAAAATGTTCGCCACACAGTCCATCTTTCAGAGGCCCAAAGAGGTGCAAGTCTGAAGTCACTAAATAGAAACTGTACAGTGGATGTGGTAAGACAGTCCAGCCGAATTTTGCAATAAGTTGTATGGTCGCAAAACTGGTGTGGGACCTGGCGTTATTATGTTGCAGGTGAAAGTTGGCCTTCTTCTCTGGCTTTACCCTGGAAATTCGGGCTTTCAGCTTAGTCAGTGTCATATTGTAGCATGATGAACTGACAGTTTTTCCAGCCTCCAGGCCATCAAAAAGAATCATACCCTGGCTATCCCAGAAGACTCTCTACATCACTTTGTTTGCACAAGTGTGTGTCTTGAATTTCTTCTTTGATGGAGAATTCGCATGTCGCCATTCCATGATCTATCTTTTGGATTCCGGTTCGTAGTGGTGGCACCACATTTCATCTCTGGTGATGATGCCCTTCAGCTTCATGTTGGTCCAGAAATTTCCATTTGATGAGTTTCTTGTTCTTCTGTAAGCATCCACGGACCAATCTCTCACAGACTTTGCGACAACCAAGATGTTCCAACATTGTTTCCAAGGCATTACAGCCGATACTCAGCTTTGCACACAATTTTCTGGTCGTTATCCGCCGATCAGCACGGATGATTTGATCAAGACGCTCTTCATTGCGAGGGATGACAGCTATGCAGGGTCGACTGGACCGTGGTTGTCATGCACACCCTTTTCACTACCTTCAAAAGATCATACTTAGGGCGTCTATGGCGACAAGCAACACAACTGCATAAAGGAAGTGGGTGAAGTGGGCGATTTTGCGAAAAAGTTTTACAGCACATAATATTCAGCATTTATGCTAAAGGCCAATACATGCCAGCAGAAAAATTAGTTTCACGCATGAAGGAAGGCGAAAATTTTAACGGAAGCAAATGGATTATGTTGACGAGACTGAGAGACATGGGGTTCACATATCAGAAAACGAACGATGAGAGGATATTACTAATGGAACGTAGAAACATTGTAGCTGCAACGACTGTATTTTTGAGAACAGTGCAGGAGATCAGACAAGTTAACTAGTCTCGAGTTTTCTATTTGGGTGAAACTTCCGTTAATCAAAACCATGCAAGTGAATTGTGCTGGAAGATGAATTATGGATTAAAAGCTCCAGTTGGTAAAGGTAACACTATTATAATGCTTTATGTCAGATTAGCAGAAATTGGATTTATTCCCCAGAGTAAGCTCATTTCTGAGGCGTCAGAGACAAAGAATACTAAAGACTACCATTCTGAAAGGACGTAAAGTGTCTTCAAACAGTGGTTTAAAGAACGATGGTTGCCATATATTCCTGTATGATCGGATATTGTCACTGCAGCTGCATTACAAATTATTAATGGCTGAAGCATTCGTCTTTGCTCTTGTAGCTTCATAAAACATATTTCATTCAATTAAATACATGTACTGTAACGCTGTAGCAGGTTGCACAATGGAAGAAAAGTAACTTTCAGTAACCCATTAAATGATTTATTTCTGATACCTTTAAGTTCACACATTTTTAAAGCCTGAAAATGTTTAAAATATACTCGATCACTGTGGGTGCCTAATGTACCAGTAAGCAAAGCAAAAATTAATTTGATTTTAAAACATATCGTTATGTTCAAAAGACGTAACGTTAAACATTAACAGTACTTAATGGCAGTAGCTACACCATTACTAATGACAAAATAGTGTTTGTGTGCGTGCATGTGCTTTTGTGTGTGTGTGTGTGTGTGTGTGTGTGTGTGTGTGTGTGTGAAAGCGCTTGCGTTACTAAAAATTCAGTTCATTGTGGAACGACGTGTATGCTAGCCCAGCGTCAGCTGTCACGGGGCGTGAACTGAGGAAAGAATATTGGCAGTGTCGCAACGGATCCGGACCTTCAGTCTCTGTGCAGAACGCACGGCGCACCAGCCTTAACAGCTGCTTTGCACTCTACTATCTCATGGCTGCAAAGATAGGAGACTGATGTGATGGAGCAGGTGAAACTACTAGCGTCCACGACTAGCTTGTGCTTATCCGATCCACATGAAAATACGTATCAGTCGAGAAGTATGGGCAGTGTAGCAGGGACGAGACAAGATTATAGTGAAGGAGGCAGCGAGAGACTTTTATCTATCTGTTGCGCCTAAGAAAGATATCATGGGCAAATGCAAATTGTTTTTGAAGTTTTATCCAGCCGGCGCCAAGCGCATTTAAGCCAGGAGAGCGCACTGTGTAGTAGTTAGAATGGCAAACAGGCAGAAAGCCGATACTGGGAATAATATGCCAAACCCCTGAAGATACTGCGTCACCTCACTCGAGCGAGGAGTATGAATCGTTAATTCAGCAACACGACCTCAGTGAGTAGGGATCGTAACGTCATTCTGACATCATAAAAATGGCTCTGAGCACTACGGGACTCAACATTTAGGTCATAAGTCCCCTAGAAATTAGAACTACTTAAACCTAACTAACCTAAGGAAATCACACACACCCATGCCCGAGGCAGGATTCGAACCTGCGACCGTAGCAGTCCCGCGGTTCCGGACTGCAGCGCCAGAACCGCACGGCCACCGCGGCCGGCTCTGACATCACAGAACCATGCCGTAAGAGCGAGTACATGTTCCATAAGAACATCTATCAGCCCACTGACGAATGCCGGACATTTGCCACGCCGGACATTTGGCACACTCGCCCCTTCGCCAGGTAGCGATCCCTCAGGTAAGGGACGCCCTTCCTCGTACTTCTTCTGTCCTCTTTCAAACCGCCGTCTCCACATCTTACTCGATACAACCAGTACGTAAGGAGCCTTCTTCTTTATCTTGGAGAAATACAGTGCTTCTTTTCCGAAATCGAAATATTTATAACTTTTGGGAAACGAAAGCAATACCGACGATTATGTCAGTATGTAATTAGTTCTGCCAAGTATAAATATAGATCCCTCTGACTGTACGGTAGCTTCCTTTCACGCTTACTGATTGCGGTAGAAACAGTCCATCGCCATGGGAACAACAAGAAAGGAACGATGCAACGAGAATGTGAATGTACGCTAATCATTTCTTTTTGATCACTGCATTTGTGCCTACTTTAATTACTGCAACTGCATACCTAAAAGACAATAAGGAAAGAATAAATGGGTATGTGAATGTTTGAAAAGAAGAACGACATACTCCATATTAATTTACTCTCTAAAAATATTAGTTAATAAAGTGTAGCGGGACAATGTTCAAAACATAACTGAAAACACTTTCTCTAAATAGAGATAAGAACATCTATGATTGACGTGTCATCTAAAGTCGACGTACAATTTTAAAACGTTAGAAATAAGGAAATGAAGTAATACAGAATGCTACGCTTGTAACGTACATTGTTGTTATACATTGTTTAGCTCTGGTATTTATAGGGTCACAGAGAAAGCATTCTAGGTTCTGGAGAGAAAAGCCGTTATTGTAATTATCTGCACTACAACAGAAACAAGAAGGGCAAGTTAAGGAAAAATAGTGTAATGTATGTTCAAGCTCACAATCGACATTGAAGCAGATAGTTCCTGTGACTTAGTATGGGCAGAGGTTATATTCGACAACCGGAATAAATTAATAACTGGCTCCTTTTACCGACCCCCTGTCTCAGATGAAACAGTTGCTCAACAGTTCAAGGAAAATTTGAATCTCATCACAAATAGGTACCCTTGGCAGTGAGTTCAATCTACCTTCCGTATGTTGACAAATATACATTTTCATACCCTATTCTAAATAGGAAACAACTTCCGTAATTGTTCTAAATGCTTTTTTAAAATTATTTTATTCAAATTGTAAATGGTTACCAAAACACACTTGACCTCTTAGCCACAAATAATCCTGAGCATCACGACGGATACAGGGATTAGTGAACACACAGTCGTAGCGAGGCTCAATTCCGTAACAAAGAGATTCACCAAAACTAAACGCGAAATATATCTATTTACAAAAGCAGCTAAAAATTCGGTTGACGTCTTTCTAAGAGATAGTCTCCAATCCTTCCACACTATGTAAATGAAGACCATATGTGGCTTAAGTTCAAAGAAATAGTATCAACAGCACTGGAGATATTCATAACAAATAAATTAATAAGAGACGGAACTGTTCCACCATGGTACACAAAACAGGACAGAAAGCTGCTGCAGGAGCACCGCAAAAGGCACGTATAATTTAGACGAACGCAAAATGTCCAAGATTGGTGCAGTTTTACTGAGGCTTGAAATTTGGTGCGGATTTCAATGCGAGATGCATTTAATAGTTTCCACAGCGAAACTCGCTCTAGAAATGTGGCGGAAAATCCAAAAAGATTCTGGTCCCAAGTTAAGTAAACCAGCGGAAAGGCACAGTAAGTACCTTTACCGCACGACAGCGACGGTAATGTTACTGTTGACAGTGCCACTATAGTGGAGTTACTAAATGCATTTTCCGAAATACCTTCACTAAGGAAGACGAAGTAAATATTCCAGAATTCTAAATGAGAACATCTGCAAACGTAATTTAGAAGTAGATATCCCTGGTGCTGCAAAGCAACTGGAATTACACTGCCAGTGACAGAGGAAATGATCAAATATCCTTTCAAAAAGTTTGTAATGTGTAAGAAAAGTACGTCTAGTACATTTGTTTCTGACGTTCTTTAGTAACAATTAATTTTCAGTAGTAAGGTCCTTTCTTTTACTGACCTGTTTAAAGGTAATCAACAATTAGTAAGAAATTTTAATTTTTTAAGGACTATATCTAAATGTACTGAAGTAGATTTACATCTACTATAAATGTTTGCAGCTAAACTTAAATAAAAAATATCTGAGGTGCCAAAATTA
The DNA here is from genome assembly GCF_023864345.2 of Schistocerca serialis cubense. Taxonomy (NCBI): domain Eukaryota; kingdom Metazoa; phylum Arthropoda; class Insecta; order Orthoptera; family Acrididae; genus Schistocerca; species Schistocerca serialis. Next base: position 690,426,822 of record NC_064640.1, on the reverse strand, counting down.
TCAACTTTAGGATCAGATCAGTTTTGGGATGTCAATTTTAGGTGCAGTTCAAAGGTTCAGTTCCCATTTTCTTTTACAAAAGCGTATACTATCAGTTTAACAAACCATGATATTTTAGGTGATAGTTGCGACTCTGAAGCTTCAGAAAATAATTTTAGAATTCACAATTATTTAATAGTATGGCCATAATATTGGAAGGTAAAAAAATGTTATCTTAACGTGACAACAATAGGGATACTTTTGTGTGGCTTGAAACACCTTTTAATTTTTACATTAAGGGCTGATTCGCATCACTCTTTGCAAAGGCTTTGGACCGTCAAAATAATAAATGACCATTTCCCATTCTGGTGTGTGTAAAATCGGCCAAAACACGCTGAATTAATGTACATTCTGTTTACAATTACAACTTAATATTAAATCCGATAATGCTGCTTCAATGTTTTAATAATTTTATCTCAGTAATCTGCAAAGACTCAGTGGTCTTCATAGTTTTTAATACATTATTTTTAACGTGTTTTAGTCCAGTTTCTGAATATGGGCAATGGCTTTCAAGCAAGGCCTAATGTTGCCAATCTCTTCATAATTCTTTACGATTCTCTCTATCCTGTCGTCCAGCTTCAAGTACTTCTTCTTCCTCTTCTTACCTTCAAGATTCATTTCCAATTTCATATACATGCAGTTTGTGAGCTCTGATTCTTTTTTCAAGCACTCCACAAAACAGTTGATTCTAGGGTGAGGGTTTCCAATAATATTATTTATTTTGTTGTGCCACCCTTCAACAGCATTCGTCGCTCTGTGCCTTTTTCCGTAACAGTCCAACATTTCTATTGCGATATCCTCATTCTCTAGCCAGTTATCCAGAAAGTAGTAAAAAAACTGAGAGAACCTTCCGTTATCAGGAGCTTCTACATGAATCTCAATACATCCATTGCTTACATCCTCCGGTTTTACAAATGCCAGCGCTGCACACATGCTGACGTGAAGTCTTAAATCCTCGTTCTGGCGGTACTCCTCAGTTAGACCGAGAACTCGAAATCTTCTCCATAAACTCTTCTTCATATGGAAATAGAATCCATTTATTTCAGTTGTGGGAAAAATTTGGCGAATGGCCGATATCGCAGCTGCCTCACAGTCGACCTTTACTTGTTTAGGACACCACACAGGGACTGCCTCTTTTATCAGATGAAACAGACGAACATATGTGTCTTTCTTCTTATTAGGGAGCACTGCAAATACAGTAGGAAGAATGTTTGCTTCTTTAATCGGGCCTCTTAAGTCTACGTGTCTGGTGTAGATTTGTGCAAACTGCTTGCATCAGCTCTTAAATGTTCCATCCATAAAAAAATGGGAACATGTTTTTAAACTTTCTTTTCCTTTGCTTCCACTGAAAATCACTATTCTCTCCTCTAATCTATAGTCTTCCAGAAAAAAGCTACTGCCATCTCCCATTTTTAACAGATCTTCATGAAGATCAATTTCATAAGAGTTCTTAGGATCTTGTTGGTTCCCCCGCTCTTGACTCCATCGACGACGCATGGTTCTCTTCATAGGTTCTGAATTAGGCATCACTGTAACAAAGTCATAAACTTTATTATGTACATTTCCCATTTCTTCCGCGTGTATCACCGATAACTGTGTAGTTTCTTCTCGAGACCTTCTCTTCGCCCTTTCCATTTGCTTTCTCCCTTTCAGAGCCGCATCGTCAGGTGGTCCACAGAGATGTTCTAATACGTTCAATACTTCTCCGTTCCTCGAAAGCAACTTTCCCTTGCAGTGATCCACTTTTCGGCGTAAGCACATCCATGTAACACCACCTTCTTTAGATTCCCTCTGTTTAAGATGCGCGTAACCTTTGTAATGAGCAGGAGGCCTGCCCTTGTTCGTTGTAATAACTTCCATACTGAAGGTCACGTTAGGAACTTCGAAAGCAAATTGGGCTTCTGGGTGAGGAGGAGGAGGAGGAGGGGGAGACAAGGGGCACAACCCTTCGGAGCAGGTAAAATCGTGGCAAATGTTCGGCGTGGCAAATGTCCGGACACCGTCATGACATCGAGGTGCAGCAAAGAATGCTGATGAACCCAGATAAAGAAGAGAAATGCTGATATCCTCAGCCCTCATTACAGCAGGAGTTTAGTAATAAATCTTCCGGCTTGCAAGCCCATATCTTATTCCGTTAACGTGAGCCAGATACGATGCAGACGCTGCCATGTGCTGCCTACCATTCGACAGATGACTTCTATCTTTGAGACTGCTGTTCGCCTGATCTACCAAACCTGCTCGCTGTGAGCTGCCAACGTCTCATCCACTGATGTTAAGTCTTCAGGACTTCTACCTCCTGAGAGCGAAGCTGATGGTATTTAGTGCACTGTCGACCGGTCGTTGTATCTGAGGGAACCACACTAAGGGCATCTGTCAGCAGAAACTAAGCATTCACGGTCTACTTCTGGTGGAGAGGTATGCTGTAACTTTGCTCTACCATGTACCGGTACATCACGTGCAGAGCTGCTGAATATTACTCGGGTGTACCCCTTCAATGTCCACGAGTGTGCCCTAGTTACGACCAGTCTACGATCAGGTACTCGAAGCCACTGTATGGGTTGCACCTACCGCCCATCACCCTGCATGGAAATGTGGTATTGTGTGATTTGCCACATTGGAGACAATGTGACTGCTGAGCTGAGCATACACGTCAGTAGGTTCTATTCTTCGTGCTGTGTTCACAGCTTTTCTTAGTGCTGCTGCATAGGTGATTCTGCTGCTACACTTAACTGGCTATTTTATTAGTGTCGGCCAGTGTGGCCGAGCGGCTCTAGGCGCTTCAGTCTGGAACCGCGCGACCGCTACGTCGCAGGTTCGAATCCTGCTTATGGGGGCGCCACCCAGGTCTTTAAATGTTTGTGAACCTCATTCTTCCCGCTCAACGTGGAAGCTACATCAGGTTTCCTTTATCAAGCAGTTCTTGGAAGTACTGATGAGCGAGGTGATGCAGCAGTGACAACACTGGACTCGCACTCAGGAGGGCGATGGTCCCAGTCTGCATCTGGCATTCCACATTTAGGTTTTCTATTATTTCACTAAATCACTCCAGAACCAGGGGGCACAGCTGATTTCCTTTCTCATCCTTGAAACATTCGGAGCTAATGATCTCGATGTTAATGGGACGCTGAACCCTAATCTTCCTTCCTTCTCCTTTTCTTGGGGATACTGCAGAAAAAGTTGAGTAAGAGGCAAAAAATTAGTTATGCTGTAAGTCGTTTACAAGATGGAGTTTTAGCATAAAGGCTAAGAACAACAGAGTTTTACCAGACGTCCGCAATTTGAAGCCGCTTTCCTAGCAAAATTTTGGTCGAGTGTTAGGCGAAGGAGTGTAAGAAGCGGCATATCCCAAGGCAGGTCATTTCAACGAGGAAGTGGAATGAGTCTTCGAGAGTTTTACAATTAATATATCTACATCTACATGAAAACACTGCAATTCACAGTTAAGTGCCTGGCAGATTTTTCGCCGAACCACCTTTAAGCTATTTCCCTATCGTTCCACTCTCGCACGGCACAGAGGAAGAAACGGACGCTTAAATCTTTCCCTGCGAGCTCCGATTTCTGTTATTTTATTACTATGATCGTTCCGCCCTATGTAGGTGGCCGCCAAAAAAATGTTTTCGCATTCGGAGGGCAGACTTGGAGATTGAAATTTCATGAGAAAATCCTGCTACAACGAAAAAAGGCTTTGTTTTAATGATTCTCACCCCAAGTCACATATCATGTCTGTGGTACTCTCTCTATTGTTTCGCGATTTTACAAAACGAGCTGCCCTTTCTCGAACTTTTTCGACGCCGTGTGTCAGTACCATATGATGCGGATCCCACATTGCACAGCAGTACTCCAGAAGAGGACAGACAGATGTAGTGTATGCAGTTTCTTTAGTAGACCTGTTGCATCTTCTAAGTGTTCTACCAATAAATCACAGTCTTCGGTTCGCTTTCTCCACAACGTTATCTGTGTGAACCTTCCAATTTAAGTATTCGTAATTGTAATCCCCAAGTATTTAGCTAAATTCACGCGTTTAGATTTGTATGATTTCTGGTGTAATCGAAATTTAGTGGATTCTTTTCGTTACTCATATGCATGGCTTCATACTTTTCGTTATTTAGAGTCTACTGCGACTTATCGCACCATACCAATATCTTGTCTAAATAATTTTGCAATTGGTTTTGACCATCTGGTAATTCTGCGATACAGTAAACGAAAGCATCTTTTAAAAATAGCCTAAGAGTACTACTCAGATTGTCTCCTAGATAGTTTATATAGATCAGAAACAGTAGAGGGCCTTAATACTTCCTTGGGAGATGGCAGGTATCACTTCTGTTTTACTGTATGACTTACCGTCGTTTACTACATACTGTGATCATTCCGACAGGAAATCATCGAGAAAACCATTTAGATCAGAGGAATTGGCAACTTTAATTAAAACGAAGTTGCCTGAAGACGTGCAGGAGCATCTGATAGCGATACCCAGGGAAGATACGGGCAATCTAGAGAGCGCACAGAGCACTAGACAATTTGGATGTTCTTTGAGTAGGAAACCGAGCACCCTACAACGAAGAGAGGCCAGAGCAAATACCGACCGACGAAAGGCGTAGGTGGTGACGAGAAAACCGGTGAAAGTCCAGAGGACCATCTTCGCTGCATCAGAATGAGCAAGAAAGGACGAATGAAGCTGCGTAATATGTGTGGTGGCCAAACAGGCACAAGGGATGGTCTATGAGCATGGCGCAAGAAACCACTGGGCAACGACTGATTGTAAACTGTGCCTCCCAGATCTATATCAAATGAACCCTCTCGAAATGCAGATCGCCGCCCACCAACTCAGATGTCAAACAGAAAACTGTGCACAACGGAAACAATTTGGAAATTAACGGCAGTAACAAATGAGTCGAGGGTATGGTTCTTGCCAAAATCAACGGTACTAAATGGAGTTATAAGGTTCATCTGTTACTGAAATGAAGGGTAAGTCTACTGTGATCGCAGTTTTCTGTTATAAAACCGCTAAAGGAGGGCGAAAACGTGATTCGGAAATGATACAGTAACTTCTAAAAATGGTTCAAATGGCTCTGAGCACTATGGGACTCAACATCTGAGGTCATCAGTCCCCTAGAACTTAGAACTACTTAAATCTAACTAACCGAAGGACATCACACACATCCATGCCCGAGGTAGGATTCGAACCTGCGACCGTAGTGGTCTCGCGGTTCTAGACTGTAGCGCCTAGAACCGCTCGGTCACCCTTACAGTAACCTCTCCAAACCAATGGAACTAGAGAAAATTGGAAAATAAAATCCTTAAAATGAATTCAGTTAAATACAACCACCAAATGGTAAAGCCTAAGGGGAAGTTGTAGAGAAAATGAACCGGGAATTAGCCCGTGTTCCACTGAAGTAAATCAAACACGTGATTCTGGACCAGACGTGACGATAGTACCGATATACGTGGGGTAAAGAAAATCACACGCAGGCAACCCAAGTGCCTGAATCGTGAGGGATCATCAAACATTAAATGTAATTCCCAACAAGGTCTCCTCAACTTTAGAAAGGAACTCACCTACAAGTATATCATCTCCCTCAATCCACATTCTCCTTGTCTGAGTGAACTTGCCACAGTATTTCGTTACTAGAAGGTAGACTGCAACCACTACCCAGAGCCAAAATGTCCAGAACGAAGATGGCCTACCATCTCCATATCTCCAGATATGTCAGCTATCTCCTCCCGAGTACGTAAGCTATAAAGAAGAGGCAGTTTCTGCAAAGCAACGCTCTCCCGAGTTCTCCGCAAAAAAAGTCACCAAACAACACATGGTTGTCAATCAGAAAGCTCGTTAGACGCACTCCCAATGGAATGTTACATGACCTATCTTGCAGCCGCTCTTCCGAAAATTTATTTTATCCACTAACTACACTCTTATTTTTCCAAGTTAAACAAAATCGTAACAATTTCGTATCAAACCCCCACTGTAGAGAAAAGTTGTGACTCAGACCACTGCAAGGAAACACAAACAAACCCTATCTCCCACGCTCTATACTTTTTCAGAGACTGTCCAGTCACCGTCTGTCCTAATCTCTGCTTTAGTAATCGGGTCAACAAACCTCTGTGGCATGGAGACAGAATCACGCTGGCATTTTTTCAAAGTGAACCTGACATTCAAACAGCCCTGACGAGATGTTCAGTGCCTTTCCAGCTGCCTGCAGTCTATTTTTTTATGAACAAATTGTGGTCTGCGGCCAGCAAGCACTGTAGGGGGCCATTTGGTTGAATAGGACACTGTCTAAGGAAACGCACAAATATTTTACAGCTACAGCTATTTCTTTATTCCGGCCAGCAAGCACTGCAGGGGGCAATTTGGATGAATAGGACACTGTCTAAGGAAACGCACAAATCTTTTGCAGCTACAGCTAATTCTTTATTCCATACTGCTACAAATTACTTTTGTAGCTCATCCATCAGATGTCTGTCCAGTTTCTCCAAAACAGTCTCCCAGTTTGAGCACTTTGGCACCTATAGTACACAACAGTAAGCCATTTGGCGTCCGAGAGCCTGGATGGGGCTTACCAAGGGCGGGAGAGCCATCCTGTGCAGGGGCATGGTTCGTAACTTGAGTTACACTGTCCTTTGGGGGCCTCTTCCCTACAGCTGGCAGGACACCTATGGCTACAGTGGCTCGCCGAGTCTTGGCTAGTCCACCAGCGTAGTATCACATGCAGATTAAATACTCAGTTAATAGGATTTACATTATGAGAAGGATGTTACAACCTCTGCAGACATTTGTTTCCCATTTGAATATAAAGCCTTGCATACTCGAGCAAGGTAGAAAATGAAAGGACTATTGCGTGTTGGAAGAACAAATAACAGTAGTAAAAGATGAAACGAGAGACTGACTCTAGCCTGACGCATTTCAACAGATCAGCGGTTTGGGCACAGTGTGAGAACTTGCACCGCAGTCCGGGAGAGTGATGGAATACTTTCTAAAGTGACCTGTTAGAAAAAACGAGTGCATAAAGTGGCATTTCGTATCATAATGTGGGTTTATCATGGGAAGCGAGCTAGAAATTCTTGTCAGAAGATGAGATACAAACAGCGGAGAAGAACCAACCTTTGCCATCGATCGTAATTCGTGGTAAAAAAGGCCATTCGTTACTGGAGTGTGGAAGCGATATGTCTGGAATTGCGGAGGCAGCATACTCATTTCTGAAGAGATTATCATCCAGGTGTAGTATAAAGCAATGGACTGGTGTGTGGTGACCACATGGACAGCACATTATGAGTGTACATCACGGCTGAGAGGCAAAGCTTTTGTACAGGTCGGTGCAGACGACTCTTTCAACAGGACTCACTCAGCCAGTAATTCCATAAAAGATAAATCGCCATTGTCAGAAGGTCATGTTGTTCTAATGGAGAGAGTTGCCCATTATATTGAAAACATGATGAAATTCCACTTGTGATTAATCTTGCCTTGTAAATAATGTAAACTCTCGCCCCTAATAAGGTAGTTTCCAAAGGAACAGTATCCTGTTAATATGTCTCCTAAACTGAATTCGTGTCATTTACTGTTAATAGCAATGTTGGTTTACGGACATTGTTTTTTTTTGTGTTGTTTTTCGGATGTATCGGTGTCAGTGTAGGATCATGAGCTGCCCTTTTGTGTTATTTGCTTACGTGTTTGATAATATGGATATTATTTTCAGAATGTCCACCCTTGTAGCTGGGTGGTCAGCGCGGTGGAATGTCATACCTAACGGCCCGGGTTCGATTCCCGACTGGGTCGGAGATTTTCTCCGCTCAGGGACTGGGTGTTGTGTTGTCCTTATCATCATAGTTTCATCCCCATCGACACGCAAGTGCCCGAGGTGGTGTCAACTCGAAACACGGCATTACCACCTCCATTTTCAGAATGCAACGGTCTTACTGGTTAGTGCATACGCGATTCATCGCTGAGCAGAAGACGATGCCATTAAGGAGCAGTCCCGGTCAAGGTACCACTGAAAACGCAGTCGTCTGTGTTGTGTTATGGGCAGTCTACTGTGGGACAGTGATTTCCTCGTCCAGTCGTTGCTGTTATCCGAGTAGTGGTGTGTGATGACATAGAATGTTGCAGGGAGTACATTACTTCTCGTCAGGAGGCAGGCACAGAAAGTGAAAGGCTTACAATGTGCTTCGTGCACAATACAGCGATTATCCCTTCTGGTGGTCACATGTAGTTGACTATAGCCTTGCCGACGAGCATACCACCCCACAGATTCTCATGCAGTCCAACATCAGGTCTCTCTCACATCTAAATGACCCACAAATCTAAATATTGCATAGTTCGACCAACCACATTAATTGAAACCTTCAAACGAAGCCCCTATCAGATATCCTGAGGTGCAGACAACGCTGCTGAAGAAAAATACATGGCATCGATGTGTCCTTCACAGTGATCACTTAATATATGACGCTTTTCTTGCCCCTTGTATTCACTACCAGCCTGGTATCAACACTGACCATGAACACGAATAATGTGCTCTGTTGGCTGTTCTGCTTGTCATGGGGAACTGTAACTTTTTTGATTTACGAACCTGCCAGTGATGTGTATTTGTATGAAGTTAGATTGAAATCCGATCATGTCTTCTAGATGCTTCACTTTTTTTGCCAGCCAAAGCATTTTTATCACTTTACAAAGTTACCGGTTGCATTCCATCAGAGCCTTAGTTTACGAAGGACATGCGGTAACTGTGAGACTACGTGGAAATATAATAGACCTGCTAAGATAATAAAAGACATCACACACTGTGGAGGAGCATATGTGTCTTAACTGCACTGGAAATCCTCGTAACCTCATACCTGCCAACGAAACCATGGTGAACACTCTCCCCAACATCATGCAGTGGTTTGTTATTCTGATACCCATTGTTCTCTCACTTCTCAGGTGTGTTCAGCGATAAAAACAACTCTCCAGATTAAACAGATAAATCTACACCAATCGAAATTTGGCCTAAGCAACCATGGTTTTTAGTCCACCATGAAGGCAGTCCTGTGTAAGTTTTTCATAAACCTCTTGAGACTAGGTATGTGCTGTGTGCAGCATCTGTAGTTCAGGAGAGCAGGTGCTGGAGAATGGAGCATGTTCGTAACAGATCTCTGGTGCCCGAAATGGATTTAATGGTAACAGTGCTGCATTGTGAGCCGAAGTACGTCACTGTTCCCTTAAAGGCAATGGCTTATTTTTAAAACACACCTAGATACGACACACTTCGTAGTAGAAAAAGTTCGAATACTTTGTGGACTAGATTTTTCTTGGTGATCTCTCAGCTTACCGCATTTTAACCACATTTTTCACTACTAGGACTTGATGATACAGCGTAATTTATTACACACAAGCGCAAAATGTAGGGTCGAATGTCAATATCGCATGATGTGTCATTGTCAGGTACTATAGCTCGATGAAACTTGGACCGTACATAGAAAGTACTGTTACAGAATAGTACAGAAGGTAACTGTAAGAAATTCGCATTAAGAGGAACAGTTATCACACTTCTATTCAAAGGCAATAATTACATTCAAGTCACTGCGATTCATGATGGTGCTCTGGATATTATAAAAGTCGGGATACGGTTCTGGGAAAGTTTGTGATCAACACAGACCGTAATGCATGTTCTGCAAAATTTCCCCATGCTGGCCATAAGGTTGGTAAAGAGTTTTTGTGTTAGGGTGTTTCATTTCTCCATTGGTGTCATCATAGAGTAAATATCTCTGAAGTGAGCATTCACATGCGCAGTACAGATTTTGTGTTGTCAACATACATTGCCGGCCTGGTCACGTTTTCTCGGTACCTTTAAGGGCAAGTGATATTGCATTCTGCTTCTTTGCGACAGGTGTCACAGTTCAGATGCACTTGATTTTTGGTAGTTTTCGGTATGATGCTGCACTTTATAGTATTACAGAGCTTGACGTACATTTTTGCAGTGATAGTCTTGCAAAACGACTTGACAGTACGCTAGTACTTTTGGAAGTGTCCGAAAAACACCGAATTTGCCTCACATTAGCGATTATATCCCTGCTAATTCGTCCTTTTCTTCAGCTATTTCTGCGTATTTATTTTCTCGTTTTTGCGACCTAAAGCACAATTTTTCTTACTGGTAACACTTTGATGTGTTTATTTAACGCATGTTACGCACTTGCTCCCAGTTTATTAAATAAACAGTAGACTGAGTAAGAAGGGGGAAAAACGGCGATCGGAGAATGAATGTACTGTAAAGCAAACACAGTTGGTCATGTAACAATCAACCCATATAACACCATTAAAGGACGTGGAAAGTGACACATATGAAAGAGTTTGGGGACATGTTTACTAATATTATAAGCTTCTTAATCAAATGGTGAAGAAAATAAATTGAAGACAAAATACACCAAAGAAGATGAATGTGTACTTTGATTAGCTACACTATCGTGTTTTTTTATTTGATTTGTGCAGAAAATGCATTCAAATTGAATGCAGAAATTGGTAGTAGGTACTGTGGAAAATTAAAAATAATTGGTATAGCATCTACCTTCTGCCACACACGTCCAAATTTTTCTCTTTCTAAACATTCCTCTTCAAAGTGTTTTGAACATACTTTGGAATATTTTGTGGGGACAAAATTACTCCTCCTTATTTTCTGGAGCCACATCTTTACTCGTTGTTCATCCTACGGGAAACTGAAACATAAATCACACATAATCATTTTCCATGTCCTAGACACACTTAACATGGTGTCCTACTGTAACTTTATAGTAAACAAAAAGGTTTGGACACACATATACGAAGACATTTACGGACTCCTACTCTATTGAATTTATCTGTCTCCCGTCTTTCAAATCCATATATATAATCAACAAGTCACTATAAATGCATGGAGGATAGCATTTGCTGAAACAACTAACCATTCCCTTTCCTGTTCCACTAGCAAATTTACGAAAGGAAGCGATTGTTTGTAAGCTTTTGTACGAGCCGCAATGTCTATTATATAGTCATAAAATCGTAGAAAAATAGGTCTACAGAATCAAGCCTTAATTATAATGCGTCTCGAAATTTTTAAACATAGTACCCATGAAAAGTTACTATCCCTCCTATCACATATTTTTCTTTGCATCCGTAGCAACAACAGTAATTCACCATCGCTATTACACTATGAACAAACGGTGAAAACACAACAAAAACTCTTGATATTATAAACTTCAAACTCTGAGGAAAGCACACACACACACACACACACACACACACACACACACACAGCGAAGTCCCGAAAACACGTGACAATCTTGGTTTAATGTTGACAACATGCGCAGAACGCAGTTCTCACTCCAGAGATATTTACTCTATGGGTGTGATAGATAACTGCTGGACGGTCGTTGGTGCATGTGGATGTACTGCAGTCCAGATAGCCAATGCACTCCACACATTCTCAATGGGATTTAAGCCAGGGTAATGGGCAGGCTAGTAATGTCCAAGGGCCCATCATAAATATCGATGACTTCAGTGTAGCTACTGTCTCCAAATAAAAGTGTCATTTCTGCACATGCCATTGTGTATTTTTAATGTCCAAGGGCTCATCATAAATATCTATGGCTTCAGTATAATTATTATCTCTGAATAAAAGTGTCATTTTTGGTTACGTAATTGTGTATTTCTTTCAGTTACCGTATGTAATATAATATAGTAGTTCTTTCTATGTATGGCCGAAGTTTCATCGAGCTAAGTTACTAGCCAGTGACACATCATGTGAAAGTTACATTTCACCTCACGTTTTGCACATTTTTGAAACAAATTACGGTGTACCATTATGTCTCAGAAGTGCAAGATGTGGTTAAAATCTCTTAAGATGTGTGATCACCAAGGGAAATGAACCCGCAGAGTATTCTGAACTTCTCTGCTAGTGCTCGGCTTGAGCTAATGGAACTGGAAAAATTGCCATTGTGATAGAATTTGAAAAACTGCCTATGTTCTGTGGAACATGCTGAACTTGCTCACGTTATTATTAGGTATTACTGATTGCATCCCACGACAGCCACAGAGTTTCTGGAATTTCAAGTGCCAGTTCCTTCTATTTCTCTATTTTTTCGTGGACTTTAATTTTTCCCAGATAGAAGTATTTGGCGATTGAAGTTGCAGTTGATGGTGAGTGGGTACTAATACCGGAAAAGTTGGTTGGTTTGTTGGTTTAAAGGGGATATGGGGAAGGGAACAAACTGCTTGGTCATCGGTCCCCTGTTCCTATAAAGCAAGTCCACAACTAAAGGGAAAGGGTCCGGTAACTGAAAATTACGTCGCAGGGTAGCTATAGAAGGACAGTGCGAAAGAATTTGGGCCACCGTCCACTTTCCGTCCCACCGACACTGGGGTGGGTCTTCATGGTGGAGGAGATAGTCGTGGGTCAGCCAAGCGTGTCTGATGTGGAGTCAGCAGAAGACCACAGAGTCCCTGAGATAGGCCTGCAAGGAAGACTTCCACACATTCGTAGTCGCCTTTATGGCACGCAGTTTATTAGGCATACCGAGATTATACCATTCCATGTCCGAAATCCCAAAACCCTGCCGCGTAATATTGAGTGCAGGTCAGTTTCACAGACGCCGATCTTCAGAAGTGGTTTCCGAGTAGCCTGTTTGAGCAGCTTGTCAACAACCTCCTTTTCTGGAAAAGTATTTATTTTGCTCTAGGTTAGGCAAAATTTTCAAAAGCATGAAACACTGAATAAATTTTTATAGATCGCAGACATATGAATATTGCATTTTATTCCAATTGGCATGTTGGACGTAATAGTTGATTAAAATGTAACAGTAATATTGTGAATCAGAATGTATAAATCAAATGTACTTAATATATCTACAATATCCATAAGGAAGCATATCACAATCTTTGAGATCTATTCTTTATGATACCGAAAAGAAAATTCTTTCAAAAGTGGTATGTTTATTAAATTTTTTGGTGTTAACATCTCCTGTTATTTGACTGTATTGTAATTGAATCTTTTCTCCCACTACATTCTCTACACGGTGGGGCAAATAAAAGTGGACCAGACCTGGACCTGCACTACAGAGTGTCTGTAGTTCATACATTAAAACTAGCAGATGCTGCTCAGCAACTGAAGTTTTGTGAGTGGCTGTTCTCTGAGATAACAATGAATGGCTTGGGCATGGATCTATTTTCAATCACTGATGAAGTCTAGTTTCACCTGAGTGGTTACGTCATCTAGCAGAATCACAGGTTCTGGGCAGTGGAGAGCTGCATAACATCCACAAAACACCACTGCATCATCAGAAGGTTGGGTTTTGGTGTGCAGCGTCTGCACACCGCACTATTGGTGCTATCTTCTTCCTTCAATGCTGTCTTTGGTGCATTACGGTGCAAACACTTTGAAACCAATTGTGCCAGCAATAACAGAGGACAAAAACCTACAGTTACTTCCAACAGGATGCAGCAACTTCCCAAACAGCTGGCCGAACTTTGGAGTACATTTTCATAATCTACACGCCTGATGGAGTTGTTAAGAGAGGTCAGCCTGGTCGCAGCCCTAGCTGGCCAGCCAGGTCACTTAAGCTGTCATTGTGCTATTACTTTGTGAGGGGAGCCCTTAAGTTTAAGGTACCGTATATTGCAACAACCCTCCCAGTCTTCAAGAACTGCAGCTGAACATTTCGGATGAGACTGCAGCAGTTCCAGCAGTCCAGTTTCGTTCCACCTTCGGCACCTTGCTGACCAGGGCCCAAAATTGCCAAGAGATGAATGGTGGTCACTTTCAACATCTATTATAGTTAGGTTAGTACTGTATTTCCTCTCATTTGCTGTGTTTCATTGTACCATGGAACTCTGTTCTGAAATAGACTTTTATTTGTCCCACTTTATACTAATCTTATGATAGATACACTATTGAAATTTTGAATGTTTTGTAGTTGAAAGCACATCACTTTATCTTCATTACAGTGGCCTTCTCTTCTCCTCAAAATAGTAACTCTTAGGCACTGCTGAAGTGCAGTCTGTAATACAATATTTTCCAATTCATTAATCCACTTGCCTATCATACAACATATTTCTGTGGTAATTCTTCCATTATCAATGTATACTATAGAATCTGTATAAAAATAAACAACATATTTTCCTAGATTATCTAAAATGTATACTGTGAGTCTTGTACTTGGTATAGTGTATGTTGCAATAAAAATATTTGGAGGCATGTTATTTTCTATATAATAATCCTTAAAGTTTTGCAGTATCTGAAGCACTTTGTCACTGATAAATGTTATATCTATATTGTCTAGTCTGTCATCCAATAACACCTCATAGAGCTTTTGTAGATCTGTAACATACTTAGTTTTACTCATATTCTGTTGTTCAAATTTTCTCCATAATGAATTCAGACATGCCTTAGGAACTCCATGTTTAACTGGATTGTCTTTTTTTATCAGACCCAATTCAATAGTCAACTATCCTGTGACTATTTATATACATCTATATAACACTTTGGTTTCACAATGATACAGACTGGTTTCTAATTTCTATTTAATTAAATCTTTTACACTCTTGTTTTTTATTTTTAAACTTCCATGCTTTATAGATCCTTGTATCCTTTTCTATCGCTTCATTTAGTTGATCAGAGGTCCAATTGCCTACGAAACATTTTTTGTCGTTGTGATTACATACATTTAGTTTTTCTTCCGTAAATTTTACGTAAAGGAAACAGCAGCTTTTCATTTTCATCGAAATTTATCGATACAGGTAGAACAGGATGGTAAAATCCTCTAGTCGCTAATATTTTACAATTTATTACAGCATGCTATTCTTTGTATTTTGGTTTATACATTTTCGTTGCATGCCCTTGAGGATAATAATCATAGAATTGTAGTGTTGAGTGAAGTCTACACACATCGATATATTTACACTTCTTTTCAATGCCATCAGCTTTAAGTCTAAATTCTAATACGTTTGTACAACAACTATGAAAATCTCTTGGATTCCATGGTTCATTAGATTCAGGTAACGATTTTACTTTCTTAAGCTTTCCATATTCTGTAGGGTGAATCAAATTGCATTCCCATATCCCTACTAAATAATATGTTGAATTTCATATCATTCTATTTCAGTTACAACCATACCAAAAACATCCATCATACCGATAAATGGTAGTGATTATCTCATCAAATCCATCCACCATAGCTGCAGCTATATTTACTTCACCACCATTAAGAGCATATTGAATGTCATTGTGGTTTAAACTATCTAACCAAGGTATAGACTTCTTATAGTAATTCTCTTTTTGTTCTTTATCCAGTACAGCAATTCTTCTATTGGGTAAATATTTAGATCTGTGTATAGCCACAAAAACACTTGCAATTTTTAAAGAGCTGAATTAATCTATGTTATGTATGTCTAGAAACTATTTTCTTAATTCTAAACAGACTCTCCTGAATATATCTACATCAGACTTACCATAACCAATATTTTCCTTTTTCATGTTACATGTCATCTGAGAAATATTTCTCTATCTTCTGGTTTCATAGAGTCAAAACATAAGATTTTGATGTCAGATATAGACGCTACATAATTTTCATTTTCTTGTGTATTCAACAAATGTGCGAAATAAACATTATTTAACTCTTTCAAATCCCACCTTTTTGAGATACTACTATGTGGAACTGCTAAGAAAATTCCTCAATTGCTAATTTTTAAATCTATTTTATCTTAAAACAAATTAGTTTAGTAACTGTGTAGATAGTATACGGGTTTATTCTTTTTTCAACACAATAACCTTGACTCTAGGAATCTATATATTTTAGTACTAAATGTCGTATTTGCTATATCAATAGACGCATCAGATATTACTAAATCTCGGATCTTATTATACAGTACTTGAACAGACTGCTTACTATTCCCTGGCGCTCTATATCCGATAATTATTGAAAAAGACAATTTTAGTTTCATGGTTGTTATGTGCAACTTACCTCGTTTTCTGAATTTAGTTTCCTTTTTAGGTACTTGTACGATATAATTAAGCTTTTTTATATAAGCCATCTTTTTATTAATGCTGTGCTCATCATGAAAGGCAATTTCGTAGTCTACATGTTTTGTAGTTACTCCAATAGCTTACTACTGAAAGTAAATACATGACCCAGTCAAACTGTTTTTTCTTTTTTCTGTTGTCGAGATTTTTCAAAGAATTTCATCAAATCTAGATAATTAATTTATAAAATTATGAGCTATTTTTGATTTGTAATGTGTTTTCGAGTTCCTAGTTGAGCATCATAATCGAACCTGATCTATTTCCCAGCGTAAGAGGAAGAAGTAACCTTGAAAGTTTAAGCACTTAGCTAGAGCTTTAACCTCAGAAAACTTCATTGGAGTTAGTTCCATTTATAGGAATAAAATCTATAAGGAATTTTTTAGTAGTTATAAGATTGCTATGAATTCAGTAGGTGTAATATCTAAACTTCATCTTCAAAGTAGATTTTTAACATATAGCAGTGGCAGGTGAGAGGATAATTAATAATTTCAAATTTTAATACAGGACTGTTACGATTAGAAAGTAATTGTAAGCCTAGTTGAGAAATATGTTGGTGAGCATGGGCAATGGGTTAGTGGCAGGAGGGCTGTCCAGCGACACCTTAAACTAATCATGACAAATACATTGATAACCTGGTCGACGCTCCGCTCAACAAAGGCACAAGACAATGAAAAACAACCAGTCCTGCAAAGAATTGAGAAAAGAGCTCTTCGATGATATGAACATTCATGGCGAATGGCGCAAGGACTATAGCATAAAGAAATCCTGGAAGGATTGCCACCGAGAAAGAGGAAGTGCAAACATCGCAGAATAACATGGAGAACAGGAATAATTGGAATGACGAACGTAAGTTTCAAAGAGGATAACTGCTATGGCTATGAATACTGACAAATGGGAATACAGGGCAATTCCTGAAGACTGGAGAACATCTTAAAAGTAATTAAGTATTAAAACTTTACTGTGCAACTTCTGAAAACAACCGCTTTCTCCATCTAAAGCGCCAGTTGTACAGAATTTGAAAAGATATCCCTCAGCAGGACATCCAACAAATCTATCAATAGCTGCTTGTATAAAAGTCAGAGGTGGACCAAAATGCTATTGATTTGCTCAGTTTGTGATGCTCTTTTTCTTGCACAAATCATCTAATTTTTCGAGAATTGTAATAATTTATTTGGTTTTATATGGAGGTCACATCTACCGAAATCGTGCCATTGAGTAAAGCCCTTTGTGGTGCGTCTTTTTTTTTTCTTAGAGTGTACCAAATGTGTCCAAACACAACGCACATGCTGTTATTCTTTTCTTGGCTGCTTAAGGACAAACATCGTAACCAACACTTGAAGAATGACGAATGTGTATCGGTTGCCATCATTACGGAATGGTTGCTTCACGAAACACACGTCCCAATATCGCAAATGTCGTAACGCATAAGTTACATCAACTCAAGTGGGAGACACTAGAGCACCCATCCAATACTCCAAATAACTCGCAATGCAATTATCACACTTTTGGTCCATTAAAAAAGGCCTTAAGGGATCGACGATTCCTGTCGGACGAAGATATACTGCAGGGAGTTACGAACTTCTACATGCAGCAGGACACGCGTTTTACCAAACGTGTGTCTTCAACCTGGTGTGTCTGTGAGATTATTAGCTCAAAGTTCACAGCGATTTTGCCTTACTGGCATGCCGATTCTGGACTCTATGGCCTTCAAATAGAAACTTATTGATCGCCCGCTTATGTTACATATGGAGAACATAGAACTCTTCTGAAAATATTAAATATAAGGCTATAGGAACAACACAATACGTCGCTGTGTAAAGATAACATATTGTAAGGTGGCATGGTCTCGTGACCTTAATTTCTTACATATTCCGTCCTCACAATCGTATTCTGCACATCAAGATGCTTCATTCGAACCCAAACTAAATAAGGTATAGTCAATTTTGTATGAATTCATGTAAGCGATATGTAAATCTAATAAGTAAATCGCAAGTGTGCACCAAGGTTTAAAAAGTCGAGGCTGGTGTACACAACGTTATGGCCACAGGAATTTTGGTTCTAAAGAGGCAACCAGCCCGCTAGGAGGCCCATCCCTTCAGATGGGTGAGTCAACACACACCTACTTTGGCTGGAGCGACCGCCCAGAGAGAGGACAGCTTTTGCCAGAGCAAAGGGATAATGACCCCCATGTTCGACTTAGAAGCAAATTCCGCTACATTGTGTGGGAGCGCCCAGAAGACGCATTTTTTGATGGACCGACTGCATAGTTACGGAGTTCTCACAGGAACGCCTAATGGAGATGCTACATATTTCCGCATTGGTCGACTTAAACGAAATGTCATTCTCCTGTTTAAAAGGGCAACACTGATTGGCGGTATATTTATGACACAAAGAGCCAGAGGAGTGAGGGAAGACAGCGAATGATATACCATAGCAATTTTTCCAGAAAAAGGGGCCATTCCGTTGCACTCTTGGAGCGGGAACGCGTAACGAGAGCGAGTGTGCTCGTACATGTACGCAAAGAGCGAGGAACAAAGTGTCTCCTCAGTACTTCACTGGGAGAGCACCTCTGTCATTAGTGAATCGGCGTGATGCTCTATATTGAGTCACTCACGATTAAGCATTGTTCACTGTTGGCCGCCACACTTATTGTGCGGTGTGAACACGGACAGAGTACTAGTTAAACGCGTAAGAGTGAATATTGAGTGGCATCGCGGTGGACTGGTTATCTGACCGGTGTATGACGCCAATAGTTAGACTAGGGGCAGATAGGAGTCCTTGACTTTATCAAGCCGTAGGGAGAGTTTCATTGGCAGAGGTCAATCCAGATAGAAAGAAATAGTTGTGTTATTTGTCAGCAGCGAGCGACGCAGGCAGCAGTCGTCGCAGCTCATGGTATTGTACGCTACAGCATATGTGAGCCCCATCTTTTCTCCCTAACAGTACACTCCATTATATTTCTCACGCGACAGCCTTGACCGTACCTAGGAAAGTTATTCTAGTTGTGTAGACGCGGCTCTCAGCCATTCTGCAGAGTAAATAAAATTCTTAAATAAGTGGGAGAAAAGAACCTTTCCATATTTTGTAAAATAATAGCATTCCTATTCATAAGAGGCTATCTACTGTTCCGAAAAGAGCCCAGAAATTTATTAATTTGTAAGAAAAAGTTTCACTTGATTTCTCAGAATTTTTTTGCAATAAATAATATTTTTCGTTAGTTTAATGTTTTTCTTACACTAACTAGCAATACTCTAGTACCCAAGTATTCCATTAGTTATGTAAGAATATAGAATATTTTTGTGTCTTTTCCTTACAGCGGACGACTCCAGACGACATTTGTTGCTGAATGTTTTTCAAGCAGTTCTTGTTGGTACATTAGGAGCATCTGTCTGACTTCTGTAGTGGTATGAGGTGGTAATTGTTTCTTGCAGGAGCCAAAGGGTACTTATCGGATCAATCCATTGCGCAACTTGACAAAATAAAACCCATACTCTCACAATATCAGTAATTGACCGTGAGTGAAGGAATCAACCACTTTCCTCAAGTCAGCAAAACAGAGTAAAAATACCAGTGTAATCACAATATAAAAGTATATAGTATGAAAGAAAAGTGTCGATCATTAAGAAGCTTAGCAGTTACAGGTGATACACATTGTTTCATGCCTGACTGAAAGCTATAACTATATTCTGTAGGTTTGTGAATCAGCATCAGAATTAATTCTTGCGCTGTGTCCCATCGATACGTTCATTTTTGCTAATTATACTGACTTATATGTCTACCGTCTGTCTTTCTGCAATGAATGAGCTCATGCAATACAGCACCCAACTAGTTTCAATCTTTATTTCCTCTCGTGTGAACAAATTGAGTGACAGAGCATAAGTACGAAAGAGCAAAATGGCGATTTCCTCAATTTTGTTTTACTATGCATTGTTCTACAAAAGGCAATAAGTTCTCGCCTTCAGTGGATGTAACAACCTGCAACACCAGTCAATTACTCAGGGACATACAACTTAATGCGGAATATGAGCCACTGTACAATTTGTCTCTTAGTTTACAAAACACATTGCCAGAGCTGATAGTAGCGTTAATTGCCAGATAAAAATCCTGAGATCAACTGCGTGTTGAAGCCAGAACCTTACTTTCTTTATAGTGGCTTTTACTACTCGTTATTCCCATGCATTACATGTCGTAACAGCCTGAAAACCACCTGCTTTTATTACCCCCCCCCCCCTTAATGGGTAGCAAACCTTGTTTGCATGTCAGAGCAGACTCAAACTCCTTGCAACCTTCGTAAAGCTTCAGTAAGACTACCACGATATGAGGCAACCATACCTTCCACTTATCTGTAAGAACTGCTAGTGATGTGAAGCAACCTGAAGCCAGACGTCGCGCATGGAACACCCGTACATAATCTTTTGCTAAGCAAACATCAAACAGAAAGTCAATAAATACTACCAACATCGTCACTGGAAGGACATGGAAACAGCTGAAACTAATCATGGGACCGATTCGCTCAACTGGACTTTCTCAAAGATTACTGTCGCTCCGTGGCCAACACTGCTCCCTCTGATGCCTTCGCGACACTACTCCGCCGCTGCCTTGGATGGCACCATCGCCATCAGCTCACTGCA